>NC_139940.1:49027658-49172658 GCF_963454915.1 Gymnoscopelus microlampas | reverse complement strand
CCCTGGCTTTGGAAAAGAATGATGTGTAAATATCATCCTTCATTGGCTGCCTATAGTTGACCAACCTGTTTATTAGAAAGCTTAAGCCCTCCTCACAAATATAATTTGTCTGAAATGATGAAATAACAGGCTCATTGCACACTGTTTGTCTTAGAGGGACATGTATTGGAGATTTTAGGGTGTGTGTCGAGACCTGAGGGAAGCAGGCAAATAGATGGAGCTTGAACTCAGTCTCAGCAGAGTAAACCTTAATTTAATGACCCAACAACCCATCAGCTTTATGTGAAAAGCTTGGTCTGTGCTGCAAGGCTAAAAGCCCCCATTGATAAAGTAAATTAGAGATAAGATAACAGGGTGTGTAGCTTACTCTAGCTGGTGGTGACCATGCACCTATTCCTAGAGGGGTAATAAACCAGCTTTATGTCTTGTTGCCTGAGAGGAACTTTTGTCTAGCTTTTGGGGGACTCATTAGCCCCCTGCTAAATAAGAAGATATTTAGTATTTGCAGTGCCCCTGCATAAAAGTCTGAAAGCAAAGTTCTCTCAAACTCTCGTTCACTTCACCCAAGCCCTTCAAATGTATTTGAGGCTATACCAAACCTCAATCATCAGCTTATATTTTCTATGAGGTAAAGAAGTGAACATTAAAGTGAGTTACAGCAGACAAGCAAGTCAGTTGTTTCCAGAGCAGGGTGACTTCTGTCAGTTACTGATGTATTTAGTCTAGCCACAGTCTGTTAAAGCAGCTGATTTTGTTCCGTTTGTATCTCAAGCAAGACGCAAGTGCGCACGTGTGTGTGTGTGTGTGTGTGTGTGTGTGTGTGTGTGTGTGTGTGTGTGTGTGTGTGTGTGTGTGCAAACACACGCAAGCTAGATATGTTAATACAGCCCCTCCTGGCTCCAGTGTCTTTCTAATTAGTGCCACTTTGCAGGGACAACTAGGGTCTTTTTTACGAGGGAGGTTTAGCAGCATAATTGAAGCTCAGGCACATTACAGCCAAACAGGCAGGTTTATTTATCTTTACACACATTAACATATGGAGCAGGAGAGTTAGCAGCCTGATTTGATGAAGTTAAAAATTTTCTCCTTAAACACAACTTCAGGGAAATGGTGTTTGAGGGCTTCCTCAACTTGCATTTTGTCCTCGCCCGAGACCAGAAGTGCTGAGTCATTGACATCAACCACTTGTTCTCTTCCCTGAAGGTAGGATTTCATCCAGTTCACAGATGTGCTATCAAAGCCAATCACCTTTAGCTTATTCAGTAGAATTGAATGATTGACAGTTTCAAGCGCCTTTTGGAGGTCCAGCATGACCTTGCCACAGTATTTGCCTGAGTGTACCTCGCGTTTGATGTAGTTGGTCAAATACAGTAGACAGGTGTAACTGGAGTGGAATGTTCTGAAGATTGGAATTCAAACAGCAGTTTTTGTTCTGCGAGGTAACTACTGATCTGAGTACTAATCTCTATAACCTTTTAGATGGAACAAAGGATGGAAAGAGGTCGGTAGTTGCCAGGTCCTAATTTGCTAACCTTTTTACACTGAGGGATTACTGTCGACCGGCTTGGTTCTTGTGGAACGTGACACTGACTGATGGATACATTTCTAATGTGGGCTACCATGGGAGCAATAGAGACGGCTACGTCTCTCAGGAATCTGGTGGGAATGTTGCCATGGCCAGTGGCCTTGGTTGGCTGAAGGGCAATGGTCTTTTTTAGTACGTCTTCAGTTTTGACTGATTTAAGTGAGAACTTGTCTTTTTGAACCCCTAGTTTTCCATAGTGTGTGTTACCAAGTGGGATTGTATATCGGCATTTTAGTCAGTGAAAAACCCTTTATGTCATGAATGGACCAGGAGGCAGGCTTGAAGGTAAAAATAAAAAAAGTATTTATTCCAGGCCTGGACAACGATAGGTGAAACAACAAAAGAAATAAAGAAACTTAAATTCAACACAACCTAACTAACAGCGGTACGGTGTCAACCTCACTCCATGGCAGGCCACACTCGACTGAGCAGCTCTCCTTTATATAGTCTATACAGACCCCACCCATGGCTACAATCAACCAACCCAGTGCATTCGAAATCCACCCAAGCTGCTCCCCATGTAGCATTAATCAGCTCCTCAGGCTTCAAGGCAGCTTCCCCTTTACAGCATCTGATAAACAGATAAACACAAGTATATTAGATTCCATGTCAGAGCAGAATGTGCACCTTCTGTGGGACTGAGAATCTACAAGTTATACAATACAGCATAACATACAATGAATGTGTAACATTAGTAAACTAGTCAAGCATGCTCTGTCACAGTGTGCTTGGATACGATCTATACCATAGAGAACTGAATGCAACAGAAGTTTGTCAACCAACAGGGTGGCAATGGTAGTGAAAAGAACTGTTAAAACGGTTCGCCACAGTCAGTCTTTCAGTAATGAGCGTGCCACTTGAAATAATGCTGAGGTTTGTAGTTTTTGTTTTTAGTTTGTTGGTGAAGCCTAATTGTTTTAGAGTTTTTTCTGGGTGTTTTTTGTTTTCCTCAATTTTCTCATGTTGTTTTCTACAGTACGTAGTTGCTCATTACTGGTTTTCCCTGGACTCAAAGTAGTTTTTGTTTCTGAGTTTGATAGCATTCAAGATTTCTCCATTCATCAAAGACAAGAATGCAGATTTAAAACAAGACCAGGCCTCCTCGGCCGATGTGCAATTTAGAACATTGGACCAATCCATTTTCTCCAGAGCTGTTGTCAGTGCTTCCCTAGAGTAGTGTTTCACTGGTTTGAATCTGATAGTGTTGTTACAATTGACTACAGATTTATGAATTTTACGAATGCATAAAATTATATTAGGATGTTATTAGCTATTTTATTATGATGATGATAATGATCGTTCATTGAAAATGTACATGGAAACTAGGGTCTGTTGAACATATGATACTTGTTCTTACAGGTCATATTGTTGCATTTATATCATTACCTACTGGCTGACTTTCTGCTTGGAAGGCTCAGCTCTCTAGTGAACACTTGGCTTTCATTGAAAGGTTGAGCACTTAGCTTGGGGGCGGTCTCTCCTTTGGGAGCGTGAAGCTACTACCATATGTTTGTTACTGTGATGCCACGTGTCTCCTGGGCTCACACTTGAGAGGGACGATCTGGGAAACGGTGGACGTGCCTTGAGGTGCACACAAAATAATTGTGCACACGCTGCACAGTGTCTACAAAATAACCATTTCACAGAAGTCCTTGAATTTCACTACCCAGATAAGTCGGCATATATCAAAGCCTGGTTTATACTGCATCGCAAAACAGTGTCCCTCGCCAAGAACAACTTATTGTCAAGCTAACAACGCATCACCATGCAGTGTGGTGTTAGCTTGAGTATGAATTAAATTAAGAGGTGAGTGCTGTTACATGAAGGACTAAAGATGGTTACCCTGTCCTGGCAATCACATCCCATTCGTCAGAAACCTTCATCCATTCTGCTACGAGGCTTACAAATGGTTTCACCTCATTTTCACTGGCGAGGTAATGGAGCAGCCATTCATTAGACAGCAGGGGTGTGAATAGAGGATCATTTCCTATCCATTTGTTGCAATAACAGTGATCCCCCCATGGGGATCAGTCTGTCTGTCGTCTGTCTGAGACTCAGAGCCTGCTATAGGGTGAAGTCAGAGGCATTCAGAGTTAAAATGTGTGTGTGTGTGTGTGTGTGTGTGTGTGTGTGTGTGTGTGTGTGTGTGTGTGTGTGTGTGTGTGTGTGTGCGTGCGTGCGTGCGTGCGTGCGTGCGTGCGTGCGTGCGTGCGTGCGTGCGTGCGTGCGTTCTTCCAGTGTAAGTTCTTTCTCTTATCTATTTCGCTCCTGCAGTGCTATCCTCATTTTCTCACCTCATCTCAGGTACAATCTAATTATCTGGTATTACCATAATAACTCTTTTCTGCACAACACACTGTCAGGGTAATTGATATGTAGGCATGGCTTCTGGGTGGAGCTATTTGCATATAATTGTGTTAACTGATATTATAATGAATGGGAAAAGGCCTGATACAAGCAGAACGGCTGGCCGGAGATGGATGGGTGTTTGAATTATACACAATAAGCAATATATTATCAGGTCTCAGCGGTCCACAATGCTCCGTCCTGTGCTGGTCGGCGTTTATTTTCCCTGGAGCGCTGTGGCTGGAGTGTGTCTGGCTATAAAGCACTCTGTACATCTACCAGCTCTTTACTAGCGTCTAATGTCTTGTTCTCCCGTCCATCGCTCCTCAGTGGCTCCTTATGACATTACCCACTCAGTGAGCTGATGAGCAAGGAAATTGGAAAAAGTGGAAATGGATTTTATGAGTGTGAATAAATAGAACATGCTGTGTGATATGTGAAGTAATGAGAGGAGGTTTATTTTTACACTGCATTTTCACAGATTATATTAAGAGATGACGGTGACAGAGTGACAAAATGGCTGCTCCATAATGTGCCAATGTTATTAGTATTCTGGGCCTGTCCATGCTTTTAACCAGAGCAGTAATAATTAGCTTCTCAACCTCCGCCAATCTTTATTATTCTCCTATTAATATGTATGATAAGCCCATTGCCTTTTAAATTAGTTTCTTATGAATGGTTTACAGTGAAGCTAGCTGAAAACAAAGATGAAAAGGAACGCAATTAGTCACCGACTCGCCTCAGCTCAATAACTCCTCTGTGTTTCAAGTAGCGTTGTACAGGAGCTTGACAGAGAATCTGCTGGCAGATAAAGACTAGACTAGACTAGACTAGAAGGTCACATCCTATTAGAAGTTTTCCTTTGGCAGAAATTACAGGTCAAGCTTTTGCACTCAGCATCATGAATTGCAATGACGAGTGTTTTTTTTTAATAGAGCTGAGATGGGTTGAGAGCTGGATGGTGGAGCTGTTATTAACCCTGGGCAATTTGCCTGCTTTAACTGATGTATTGTTAAGGAGTGCATTATATCAGCGCTGAAGCTTGAATAGCTTGAATGTAGCTTTTTAATACAGTGTGGAAAAACGAATTCACAAAGAGAGGAATGATAGAGGACTGGGTTGATGGGATAGCATGAGGGATAACTGGATCTCCCAGTCGTATAAAAACAAACATAAGAGAAAAGTTGTCCTCTGAGTGACGATAATTGGCAGCCCCTCGTCCCCACTCCCCTCGTCCTCATGTCCCTGTGCTGTGTTTTAACAATCTGTAATTCAGACGAAGGCTTAGACACACTCCTCTTCCTCTCCTCCTATGACAGAGCAGAACAGTTGGATGGGAGGTGATAGACTTGACATGGGAATCAATCCTCCAGCTGTCAGTGCTGAGCAGAGGACAGGAATGGCTCTGAGGAGATTGTATGTAGGAGGAGTCAAGGAGCCTTGCTAACTTGCGCAGACACTAGAACTCCATAAATGTAAAATATGGACAGAGAATTCCAAAATGTAGTGAAGTCATTCTGAGTGTGCTCTGGAAAACGACAGAGATTCATTTAGCCTTGTGTCACATTACGGTGGCTGTAGGATGTATTATTTTGCCACTCTAGTCTGACCATCACTGTTTTTAATTATGTCCATCCACTTTCCTATAATACACCCCAAAAGTACTCACTGCATTTATAGGACATGAAACAAAATGGAAACTCACCTTTATTATAATTAAGGCTACCTAGCCCTGTGTGGAAAAGTGCTTCTCTATATTCTGTGTGCATTTGTGTGTGTGTGTGAGAGAGAGAGAGAGAGAGCGAGAGAGAGAGAGAGAGAGAGAGAGAGAGAGAGAGAGAGAGAGAGAGAGAGAGAGAGAGAGAGTAGGTGTATAACTATAAATGTGTGTGATCAGAAATGCAGAAATGACTACTGCTTGCGATTTGATAAGATGAATCTCTTGCGACTCAACTAGGCTGAACAGTGTGGGAGTGCTGGTAGGAACACTCCCAGACTGTTACAACTAATGACTGCAGGGAGTTCTGTACAGAGAGCTGTCTGAAGTCATTTGCTCCACCATAAGTGTTGTTCGTATGTGAAGGATGGGAACGACACACAGGCACCTCTCAGGAAACGCAAATTAACCTCGCTCTCATGAACACCCATGCACTCATACACTTCCTGTTGTCATATTTGTTGTATAATGTATTTTATGTAGGGAAACTGAGTGAAGGTGTGATGCTGTGACAATTATTTTTGTTCATTTCATGTCACTTTATGGCACTTTTGAACCCAGCTTACTGAAATGTGGAAACCCTGCATCAATTTTATGTTGACAGTATAATTATGAAGTTCCAGATCCCACCACAGTGTGAGACGCCTTCCCTGTCACCTTGCTGAGAGCCAATGGGCTCTGCAGGGAGCAGTTAAAAAAAACATAATCATAACTTCAGAGGAAGGAAACTCATATCCTTTTATACTCTGCCTGGTGATTATGATGTTTTTCATCGCAGTAAGGATTACATTCTAAAAGGTGGGGCTCTGATGGCCAAGTGCTTAAGCCACAGAATCAGAACTCATAGGCTTTGATGTCTGACAGCGTGTCCCGGGTTCAATTCCCAAGCCCAGCGGTGGATTTGCTACGTTTGATGGATTGGATTTGCTAACTCTGATTGTCTCCCCTGCTTCCTGCCTCTGTCCACTGTAAAGGAATAAAGTCTGAAAAAATACCTGTAACAAAAAGTTAAATACACTTTCTCATGGATGATGATGATGTCATCATGCTCCTGCAGGCATACCCCAGAGTCTTCTCGTGCACTAATGTGTGATGCGTTCTCTGAAGAAAATAAGGAAAACAGATCATCAAGTATAAAATATTCCTAAAATGGGTACAGTCAATATATACATAAGATGCATGGTTAAAATACACACACACACACACACACACACACACACACACACACACACACACACACACACACACACACACACACACACACACACACACACACACACACACACACACACACACACACACACACACACACACGTTGTTGTGTTGTGTTGTGTTGTGTTGGGCTGAGCAATGGGCTTATGCTGCCCCCTACTGGTTGTTTAATGTCTTCCCTGATAACAGTGAGTGGTATGAATCTGTCACCAAGCTGAGAAGTAGCCGTCTATTTGTGTGCTCGTTAACGTTCCTAGTTCTACGCACGCACGCACACGCACACACAAGCACGTCCCATATCAGTGGGCTCATGCTGTAGAAGTGCACATTTGCAGCTGTATACCGTCTCTGTCCTCCTCCTCAACTCATCTTTACATCTGTCTGTGTTCTCATGTCACCTCATCCTGTCACCACTATGTGTCTTCATTTCTTTCTCCTGACATCCTTCTTTCCTTCCTCACTTTACAAACTGTAGCCTGTTCACCTCTTTCAGTGGTGGTAGTGTCATATCCACATGACATGAGATGACAAGGAAGCTCTGTACCCATGCATTATAAATACACGCACGCACGCACGCACGCGCGCGCGCGCACGCGCGCACGCACACACACACACACACACACACACACACACACACACACACACACACACACACACACACACACACACACACACACACACACACACACACACACACACACACACACACACAGCCCCTGTAGACACAGAGCAGCGTGAGAAACAGTGTGCTGGACATCACTGCTCTTCTGCTCTATGCTCATAGCTGCAGACTTGTCTGCCTCTGGGCAGGAGAGCCTCTTGTCTGACTTAAATGTCTGTCAATGTGTCTGACCGTCACCATGACAACCAAGCTACACTACGATGCATAGCCACTCTGCTGAACCTCTGCAGCGAGACGACTCGTCTCAATCCTTCCTGACATTTTCTGACATTCTATTCTCCATCCAGCATATTAAAGAATAAAGTTTGAAAATCCAACAGCTTGCAGCAGAATATAGCTTGTGCATTAGGCACTAATCTTAAACAACGCTCAACACTTTCTGCATATCAAATATCCTGGCCTATCTTTTTAATTGAATTAAAGGCAAAAGTGAAGCAGATATTCCCTCCACTTCTCTGGGAGCTTGATTCCAGAAAAGCATGGCCTGTTTAACGTTCCTGCTGCTGGGTTGGAGCCGTGTGATCTCCTGCTCTGATTAGAGACCCAGATAACCAAGATTTATTAGCCCAAACACCCTGACAATTAATTAGGGAGCGGGACCAGCAGACTAATCCTGTTTCCACGGCCTTAACGGGTCTCTAACCCTCCTTACAGCACCGAGATCACCAGAGGAACACTTCAAAGCAGCAGTCAGGCTTAAACCACTTCACACATTTAGAGGCAAGTGTATGATTGATATAGTAAGTGTACAGTCTGGTGTCTGTTTGTGTCTGTTGACTGTGTGTGGCTGTATATACAGTGTGTGTTTGTGTGTGTGTGTGTGTGTGTGTGTGTGTGTGTGTGTGTGTGTGTGTGTGTGTGTGTGTGTGTGTGTGTGTGTGTGTGTGTGTGTGTGTGTGTGTGTGTGTGTGTGTGTGTGTGTGTGTGTGTGTGTGTGTGTGTGTGTGTGTGTGTGTGTGTGTGTGTGTGGGTGCGCGCGTGCGTGCGTGGTTGTGTTTGCATGCGTTTGCATGTGTGTGTGTCTGTTAGCAGGACATATCCCTAGGCATGTTCTCCAGAATGCTGTCGAAATGAAACTCATTGCAAACAACGTTGGCCTAGCTACTGTATCTCCCTGTAGCCAACAGAATGAGTTGGCACACAGAGCTGGGCAGTGGTTTTATGCCAACTTGCAAAACAAACAGAATAGCAACGCTCTCAAATCAATCATGTTCTATTTATTGAGGGCAGAAATAACAATGTCAGCAAAATAATCACACCAAGCAGAAATAGTGTTTTATAGAAAACCATCACCAATTGGTAAAGTGAATAATTACACAACAGAAGTGGGAAAGAGTTGTCCAGAGAGGAACCCCCCTAATAATGTACTCTGGTTAATTAAAGCTGTATTATACAAGCAATAGTATGTTAATACAATATAACTTATACAATTGGGGTGGTTGTATTTGGTCTCCTTGCTCTTCTATTGAGACATTTATAGCGGTTTCACACTACGGCCCCGGGTGCGCACCCTGGGCCACTTGGCTGATGTTGTGGTAGTGTGAACGTTGCGTATCGTTCCCCGAAACGGATCCCCGTTCCGTTCCCGAAACCACCTCCGGAGGCAGTCTCGGATCCGAATCATGCGTCCTCGGAGACGGTACGCTGCAGTGTGAAAGCAAGCGTACTGTTTGACGGAAGTGGCCCGCTATTTGTAATAGGTGACGGTATATAAACTCGACAAAAACAGTCAACAAAAAGACGTCGCAGATCAATCCACAGGGGTTCAACCATGGCCGGATCCCGCGGGTTAATTTTATCATTAAATGACCAAATGAACCCGCGGGATGATGCGCTAAAACCCGCAATATTTATATATAAAACGTATTTATTTATTTATATAAAACATTACATACAGAAATAGAATGAGAGCGCGAGATAGAAAGAGAGGCCGTGTCATGGCCATATAATGACAGCAACAATATATATATATATATATATATATATATATATATATATATATATATATATATATATATATATATATAATAGTATATCTTGTGGATATCTTGTGGAGTTTCAGCTACTATGCATCCCAGAAATATATAGCTTATAAGGCTTTGTAATTTGAAATTTGTAAGTAAATATAACTCATTTAGATGGTAGGTTTATGGTTTCCCATGGACTATAGCCGTTTCACTCATGATGCAATTTCTCTTTCATAACAGATACATACATGTGCCAGATAATCCCCACACAAAGAGAGTAAAAAAAGAAAAGACGTTACTTCACTGACTTCACTGTATGAAGTATAGGCTAGTTGCCTTTTCATAAATTATATATTTTTGTACTTAAGCTGTCGTGAAAGTTTATAATATTCAGAGAAATGTAAGGTTTCAAATACAAAAGTAGTAGTTGTTGTGAAGGTTAGCAAACTGGACATTTAGACTGAATGTTTCCTGTATCCTCATCTTGCGCAAATGCACACAAGTGTTTCACCAGGTTTTATTTGTGTTGTTTCTCATAAGCGTGCATCCGTTGTCTGTCAACAACACGCGCGCCAACAACACAGCAGTCTGTGCCTTGACTTCTGTGCGCTCAGTGCGCTCCTGACTCTCTCCAGGCGGCAACCTTATATTTATGCGCGACCAGCACAAACATTGTCGCATAGTTGATGACGTCTGTGTCCACTGGCGAAGCACTATGTGCATGCCGCCACCTATAGGATCGGGGGTATATATGCAAGTGTTCTCGGGCGCGTTAGAGCCTTGGCCAGTGTGAATGCGGGCCAGCCAAGCGCACTCGGAAACGGAGCGGTCTGGAGTGCGCACGCGGAACCATAGTGAGAAACGGCCCTTAGATTCTGTGTCTAGGTGAGACATGACCTTTGACACAATCCTGTTTCTGTTTTGACACAAATTCTGACCTGAGGGTCAAAATTAAATTTGACCAGGGGATTTCAGGGGTCAATTAGAATGAATGAATTAACATTAATGAATTAAGATGATCTATACATTAAGAGCTATATGACCCTATTGAATAGTTTGAAATGTTTTCAGAGAGCATAGTGGAATGTCTTAGAAAATAATGTCAAGAATACATCCTATATATCTGAAAAATCTAAATAAAGAATCTAAGGAATATAAATCATAAGGACATTATATTATTTAATTATTATTCATTGATTATAAGAATCAACCCAATAGAAGTTCCTCATTCAAACCATGTGGACTCTCAGTTTGTAATGTGTGGATCCAAGCTGCTTCCCTCTGCAGCAGAAAGCAATCCCTGTCACCAGCCTTTTAAAAGGATCTACCACTTCTATACCCTGAAATTTAAGAGAACATAAATCATGGACGACTACATTAAAGTGTCTTACTCCCGGGGATTTTTCATCTTTATTCCTTATGCTGCTTTTATGTTCAGAAAAACTCACGATAGTTTTGCCTATAAAACCAACTGCAAGGACACTTCCGGAGATATAGAACAGATCTTGTTCTTAATGTTGAACTTTGTTCCAGCATAGGGATGTAAGAAAACATGACCTCTAATCATAGTGCTACTCTGGACACAGCTCAAACAGGTGAAATGACCGCTGGTACTGTAGGTTAGACAGAAAATGTTGAGGAGCTATGCAATAGCAATCAGGCTTGACCAAGGTGTTCATAAAGTCCCTCGTTCACTTATTAACACAGCTTGGCTAATCTCTGAAAGAATGTCACTGGAAGAAATATTCCAATGTGTAATAACACACCTTGTAGTAGCCCAAACAGTGTTTGAGTCCCTGGGCTAATTTGTGCCATTTTGTACCATTGTATATGTCTTCAAAGAGGCGACACCCTCCACATTCCCTCCACTTCTCTGGGAGCTTGATTCCAGAAAAGCATGGCCTGTTTAATATTCCTGCTGCTGGGTTGGAGCCGTGCGATCTCCTGCTCCGATTAGAGGGCCAGATAACCAAGATGTATTAGCCCAAACACCCTGACAATTAATTAGGGAGCGGGGCCAGCAAACTAATCCTGTTTCCACGGCCTTAACGGGTCTCTAACCCGCCTTACAGCACTAACATCACCAATGTTTTTTTTATTTTTATAAAAAAACATTGGCATGACCTGAAGTACCACCATACTTTGTCCATTCAACCATCTCACAATGTTTTTTTTCTGTACAAATATGCAGCTTCCCCAGGTGATTAAAGCTTTGAAGAAAATTGAAATGGTTCCTCACCATTTCAATTTTCACAGCATTCCTCATGGCTCGATCCTTACCTGGCGGCCAGTCGGTTGATTCTCTGGCCCCCTTTCTGTGTCTGCGTCCATCTGGCTCCATTGTTGATTGCAACCAGCCTGACTGATGAACTTCAGCCTGCATGTAGAGGTAGGGAGACAGCGAGCAGGAGCTCCCTTTAGGCTGGAGCTTGGCAGAGTTTTTAGGACAGCTCAAGCGAAGCGAGCTGTCCTCTATGGAGAGAGATGAAAGGCAACTGAGGTATGTGGGATGTAACCTCTGCAGGCTTATAAAGAGAGGAGGTGGCTTAGGCGAAAAAGGGGCGTAACGGGGCGTGATTTGGTCAGGGACTCTCTGTTTGTGGGAAAAAGTGGGCCGGCTTGCTAAAAAAGGGTCTGGTTGCCACCGATTGGTTGCTGCAACTTGGATTCATGCAGGGAGACGCCCCCTCTTTGCTCCAAACACCGATTGGTTGCTGCAACTTGGATTCATGCAGGGAGACGCCCCCTCTTTGCTCCGAAAAATTTGGAACGGCTGCCTGTTGTCACAGGCACTCAGGCACTGCAGAGAAGTAGACACAGTGGTGGAAAAAGTACTCAAATTCTTTACTTAAGTAAAAGTACCAATACTGCAATATAAAAATACTCTGTTACAAGTAAAAGTCCAGAATTAAAAATGTACTTGAGTAAAAGTACAAAAGTATTGGCATCAAAATGTACTTAAAGTACCAAAAGTAAAAGTACTAAATATTTGAAAATAGCCGATCTACAAATATTTGAAAATAGCCGATCTACAAGCTCACAAGGCGTCGCGATGCGACGCGTTGTGAGCTTGTAGATCTGCTATTTTCAAATAGCCTATAGGTATGAAATAGGGCTAAAGTGGTTAATGTATATTTCATTATATCATAGTTTATATCTGAAAAGTAACTAGTAACTAAAGTTTTCAACTAAATGTAGAGTAAAAGTGCAATATTTGCCTCTGAGATGTAGTGGAGTAGAAGTAAAAGTATTGTAAATTGGAAATACTCAAGTAAAGTACAAATACCTCAAAACTGTACTCAAGTACAGTACTTTAGTAAATGTACTTAGTTACTTTCCACCACTGAGTAGACATGTAGACTATAGACTATGGAGGCATCAGAATTTTGTATTAAATTATAGAATGCACCAAAACATTAATAAGTGTTGACTTGAATCTATTTAAGCCACAATAAAGCCCCGCTTTTATTTTTGATTTTTATTTGGGGTTTATTTAGCATAGTTTTAGATGATTTTCTGTGCACATTTCTTCATTTAAGCATCGCGAGCTGCGAACGGCCTTTTTGCATGTAGTTGAAGCGCAAGGGGCGGCGGGGGGGAGAGAGTCGCAGATAGACAGCTGGAGAGTTGAATAACCTCCTCTTCAAATAACCAGATTTATTTACCAAAGTAGCCTATGTAGGCGACCTACATGTTTATGTTTTAGCTTAGACACGGGTAGCCTACAATAGTTGGTAGATGATTGGTAAATTATTAACCATGACAACGACTCAAAGACTTTTATTTTGTACTTTCTTGAACCACAAGCATATCGCTGCACCAGTAGGCTACATGAGAGAGAAAAAGGGGGGGGGGGGGACCACTTGATACACAAAAACAAAGCTGGCAATGTATTGCTAATATCCAGGGATGCTTTGTTAGGCTACAGAGTGCAAAGCACTACATTTAGCCAGTGAGAATTGCAGTGTACATAAAGTGCGCTCGGAAAGGTTTATTTTAGGAGCGCTTTGTGATGCACCGTGCAGTCAAATCCGCGGTGTCAATAAATTCCACTGCCCGCTCTTTGATGAGTCCTCCATCCTCCATGAATCGAATACAAACTGCAACTAGTTCCCGTTTGGAAAGCGGGAAATCTTTATACGCGAGTAGGCCTATTGCAAAATATTGTCCAATGTCCACTGAGTTCAGCCTTTATTTTACCAAGCAGGACTGATGCTGCAGCCTGAAGCAGCTTGCCCTGAAAGTGGTTTAGGCGACCGTTCGTTTAGGCGTCCTCGCGTCGCTGAGTTTGCTCTGGACAAACTTTTTTTTTTACGCTGGTGCCATTGCTGCCTCTCTGCTGTCTCAAGAATCAAACATGAAGAGAACGAGGCCACTCAGGCCAGGACATGTGTGTGGTGTTTATATTGTGCGCTTATGTCAATAAACCGGTTCTGTGAATGAGGGACACAGACACACACATTTCACACTCGAGTGTGAAATGGGATTCTGAGAATACACATTGGCTCAATTGCTCAAAAGACCCAACATCCTCCAGACACGCAGGACGTAGAGAGAGAATGGATGTGTATTACGTTATTTGTCAGCCTTAAGTATAGGGGCGATATTCATAGTAAATACACAAAAAGCTGTCTGGCGGAGTTAAGGCACAGTGGCCCTCATTTATCAACGCGGTGTAGCCCGAATAATGAACGTACGGCGATATCACCGCACCTTTCGGCATTTATCAATATATCCTGACGTGGGCTTCATCCTACTTTACCCTGAGATCTCACGTCTGGTCGAGACCAATTGTTGACGTTGGCTGCGCCCGTTTATTCCATTCTAGACCTGCGGAGCAGACGGTCTGACAGGCATCTGGACACATATATCCACTCCAAAATGTATATCTACACTAATAAATAATCCCTGTGAAAATATAACATTTTATAAAGTAATTTAAACAAACTGCTTTAACAGTCATTCGGTTAGGCTTGCAGATCTGCATGGCTGCGTTGGCTATTTGAAAATAGCAGATCTACAAGCTCACAACAGGTCCCATCACTACGCGTTGTGAGCTTGTAGATCTGCTATTTTCAGCGCAGCAGCGATTCTGCGAGATAATTTTCGGGAGCCCCGAGTCCCCGACATTCTTTTCATGGACAGTGAGGTCCAGAGAGAGAGAGAGAGAGAGAGAGAGAGAGAGAGAGAGAGAGAGAGAGAGAGAGAGAGAGATAACCACGATAACGCAATGGTGATTATGAACCACGTACCCAAACCCGTTAAAGGCTGCTTTTCCCAAGCTGAACTATACTATTGTTCAATGAAAAGCATTGTAATCCGATTAGTGGCCATTTTTTCATAATGTATTCGAGTGCAATACACCTACCAACCGATAGGGTCACTCTGTTAAAAGCATATGGCCACCGATCAGATTAAAATGCTTTTTATTGAACAATACGGATGATACAGGTACTTTTGAGAGCCCATATATACATGTAACCTCCGTCGCCATGGGATAAGCACTTTATCTTTGAAATATGAACGTTTATGTAGATGTACGGGTCATAAATGGAGAAAGTGCAAACACTAGGTTGAAGTTCATCCATGACGGTCGTGACAGTCGACCGTCGTGTATCCGTGGCTATTACTCCCTCTAACATTTCCCATGTTTTTAGCAGTGGTGGAAAAAGTACTCAAATTCTTTACTTAAGTAAAAGTACCAATACTGCAATATAGAAATACTCTTGTTACAAGTAAAAGTCCAGAATTCAAAATTTACTTGAGTAAAAGTACAAAAGTATTGGCATCAAAATGCACTTAAAGTACCAAAAGTAAAAGTACTAAATATTTGAAAATAGCAGATCTTCAAGCTCACAACGGGTCGCGATGCGACGCGTTGTGAGCTTGTAGACCGGCTAGGTATAAAATAGGGTTAAAGTGGTTAATGTATGTTTCATTATATCATAATTTATATCTGAAAAGTAACTAGTAACTAAAGTTTTCAAATACATGTAGTGGAGTAAAAGTACAATAGTTGCCTCTGAGATGTAGTGGAGTAGTAGTAAAAGTATTGGAAATTGGAAATACTCAAGTAAAGTACAGATACCTCAAAATTGTACTTATAAGTACAGTACTTGAGTAAATGTACTTAGTTACTTTCCACCACTGGTTTTTAGTGTATTGAAATAATGTCATGCATATTTGTCCAGTGCATAGCCTACTGCAGGCCTTGTTGACTAGATTTAGAATAGATTTTTAAGCTCTTGCTCCTGAAATGATCGATTATTTTTTAAGGGGAAACGCCATCATTTAACATGCAAGTCAATGGGTGAGAAGGACATTGCCAGGCACAAGTGTAGGTAATTAATGTATTTGTGCAAGATGACCCTGCTACTGTATATAAAATGTGTATATTACTCGTTCATCATGGTTCATGTTCAAATAGCTCAATCCAAAATATAATGCTGTAGGCCTAAGTGTTAGGCTGTATTTACGCACCTGCTTAATTGTAATTAATGCTTAAATATAGTTATGACCGGTATTTTTTATCAGATGTCTGATACATTTGATTCATTCCGGACATTGGGACCAGCAGGTTACAATCCTATATCGTAACCCCTGGTATTGACCACATTGCTTAGCAGAGTTCAGTGATGCAAATGCATGTCAAGTTGATCAACAGATTGTATTATTCTCCAATGCAATAACAGTACTGAAATGAAGGCTATAAGGGCAATAATGGGAGCCCTTTCTTTTTTAAAGTAACTTCAAAGTTACTTTTCACAGTAACGCATTACTTTTTGGTGTAAGTAACTAGTAAAGTAACTGAGTTACTTTTACATGACAAGTAACTAGTAATGGTAACTAGTCACTGGTTTTCAGTAACTAGCACACCACTAGCACAACACTACAACGGTGTCTAACCGAGAGTTATACTTCTCCAGTACAACGGTGTCTAACCGAGAGTTATACTTCTCCAGTACAACGGTGTCTAACCGAGAGTTATACTTCTCCAGTACAACGGTGTCTAACCGAGAGTTATACTTCTCCAGTACAACGGTGTCTAACCGAGAGTTATACTTCTCCAGTACAACGGTGTCTAACTGAGAGTCCATGCAGATCACAGTTGACAAATATTATATATTATCGGAGCTATTATTAATGTTATCGGTTTTATCGTGATGACGTCATAATTCCTGATATCGAACCGATAATTATCGGGCCGATACTTATCGTGCACTAATAATTTTATCGCAAATTATTGTCTCCGCCAGGCCGAAGGCATGGCGAGAGAGTATGTTTTACCCCCTGTCCGTCCGTGTGTCTGTGTGTGTGTGTGTCCGTGTGTCTGTGAACAGCTAATCTCTGGCACCGTTGGCTTGATCGCAGTGAAACTGTGCACACACACTCCCTGGATGCCAGAGCAGAACCTCTGCCCCAAATTTTTCACATGGGCCTTTTATAGCGCCACCAGGAGGCTGATTTGTGCAAAAGACATTTTTGGACAGTACTCCTACAGATTTTATCCAAACATCACGCAAATCGGTGCACAGTATCTCTATAGTCATGTGATCAACACAGATCTGCCTGATTTTCCATATTCCATCCTGATTGGCTAAGGTTGGCTTCCAAAGTTTGCAGGATTGGTCCATTTTGAACTAAATGCCTCAAATCATGAACGCAGCTTGTGATTTATGTGAAATTTAACATGCATGTTCCCACTAGGCCGAGGAAGAAATGCCATTTGAAAATGTTCAAATCAGCCTCATGGTGGCGCTATAAAAGGCAGATTTGTGTTTTTAACTATCTGCACCGATCTGCGTGAAACTTTGCACACATACTCCCTAGAGGCCAAGGAAAAATATCTGCCCTGCATTTTTCACATTAGCCTTTTATAGCGCCACCAGGAGGCCGACTTATGTAAAACTTTTTTTTTTTTAGATTAAGCCTTCACATTTTTTCCAAATTTCACGCAAATCGGTACACATGATCTCTATAGTCATGTGATCAAGATGCATCTGTTTGATATTTCATATTCCATCGTGATTGGCTAACATTGACATCTAAAGTTTGCAGGAGTGGCCCGCTTTGAACAAAATGCCGCAAATCATGAACACAGCGTCCAATTGTGGTGGAACTTTGCACGCACATTTGCACTACGTTGAAGAACAAACGCCACCCTTTTAACATTGCCCTATTATAGCGCCACCAGGAGGCAGATGTTTCTTTTTTATATTACTTTTAATTTTGTCCAAACATGCAAATCAGTACACATGATCTCTATAGTCAAGTGATCAAGATGGATCTGTCAAATTTTTTATATTCCATCCTGATTGGCGAATTCCGAAAATTGCTGGCCCACAATAACCTACCTGACCTGGCGGAGACCTGTGCTCCGAGGAGCACTTTTTCTGGTTTTTATATTTTTCTCTGTTGTTGGTGACAACTCTAGTACGACGCCACGACGGCACGACGGTGTCATGAATGCGTCCTTTCACAATATTGTGCGTCAGCGACGCAGGACGCAGGCCTATGAGCATCTCTGCTCAGTGCGGCTGCAGAGTTCATGTGCAACATCGCATGGCTGTGGCTTTACAGTTTTCCTTCGCCGTGTCTGTAGGTCACCCCCAGGGACCCCCAAGGGTCTCCAGGGACCCCTAAGGGGGGGGGACGACCGCGGACCTCCTTTTTTTTTTTTTTTTTTTTTTTTCATCCCATGCTTTTGTACCCCCAAAACTATTTTCTTTTTTTTGGGGGGGGGGGGGTCCTGCGCTGTCCATCATGACATCTATGTCATTCTTTCTTGTTTTTCCAGAAGTGCTCACTGTCAAGCTCTCTGAAAGTGGGCACAGTGCGCTCTCTCTCTCTCTCTCTCTCTCTCTCTCTCTCTCTCTCTCTCTCTCTGCTGCTTAATGGCAATGCTGCTTCTCTTCAGCGTTTGACAGTTGACAGTTTCTGATCCTTTTATGAGCACAAGGCGCAGATAAAGGTACTGACAGACAAAGAGCATTTGGGAAAGAACTAGATGTGGAGAGTGGGTTGACCGAGATGCTAAAAGCAGCGTAGTTGGGGAGGAAAAAAAGGAAAAGGTGGAGGGGTATGTGTGCCGTGATTTATTGATTATGTTCAAGTGAGCTGTCTGGAAAGCGCGGGTGCTTTTTATCGATTTGTATAATTGTTTTAAGACAACTAGAGTAACATGTGTAGATTAATCACTATGTAAAAAATCTTCTGTCATGGCCCGCCAACAGCGTGAAAGTATTTATAGAACACATAGTATGATAGAAAGCCGGCATAATACATCATTGTTTGTTTTCTGTTCTTCGTTAGCATCTTATAGGGTGTGACCGACACTGCAGTGCAGATGAAGTCAATGACATTCTGTTGCACCATTGTGTGTAAATGTAATGTATAGCCGGATTCAACAGGGCTCCTCACAGTCCTCACAACATCAGTCATCGTATCGTCCCTGTTGGAGCGGCCAGCACCCTGCCGGAGGACAGACGTTCCCATACTAGACGATGCCTAGTCCCTGTCTGTGAGCGTCTCTAATTAGCACTGGTGGAGGGGTGTAGAGAGAATGGGAATATAAGTCACATAGAGAGAAGAGAGCTGGACTGATCCTCCATTTATTATTGAATGAGAGGGATGTAGAAAGAGACTGAGTGAGAAAGCAATGGACTAAACGCAGCAAAGGGGGGAGGAGGAGAAAGTGAGAGTCAAAATGAATAAGGAGAGAAAGTTTGTCTTCCCTCTGCCTGTTTTAATTTCCTTCCAATCTTTTTTACTGGAAGAGTTGTGTCCTCAGGGGCCACGCCCCCAATACAAAAGTACACAGGCTGGCTGGCTGATTGGTTGCCTGACTGGTTTACTGGATTGGGATTGAAATGATTCACTGTCTCACGGCTGGCCGAGGTAACGATCGATAGGAGGTTAAACAAAAACAAAGACAGAAATATTTTCATGGTCTGGGAAGAAAAAAATGCTTCAAAGTGGTTCCTCTGTCCTCACAATTCTTCAGCTGTATGGGGGGTTTGTTGTTTTGTTTTTAGTTTTTTACCCATCATGGATGAAAGTTATGGCCACTATAAAGTTACAGTCTAATGTCTAATGCAGCAAAGTGTTGTGGTCTGCGGTTGTTTATGCATCTGTAGGTCTGAATTTGGAAAGCTATTTTCTTGTTTAATTCTAGTGGCAGTATTCCTAGTGGTCCTTTATGTCCCCTCACAGCCATCCAGACAAACATCAGGTGTTCGTTATCCCACAGCAGGTGCTTGTGATCAATCGACAGCCAAAGCCACTTAACAGTGTTTATGGCACCGTGCCATATTGGTGGATGTTCATGAAACATCATGAGGGTTCAGTGAATATTGTATACATCCATCTCTCTGTGGGCTGGAACAAACGGTGTGTATCGTGTGCCTCGTTGCTTAATCTTTCACTTATGTTTTATTGGCAAGGCTCCATTATTGTCTCCGCCAGGCCGAAAGGCATGGCGAGAGAGTATGTTTTACCCTCTGTCCGTCCGTCCGTCCGTCCGTCCTGTCCGTCCGTTAGCAGCTAATCTCTGGCACCGTTGGCCCGGCCGCTGCGAAACTGTGCACGCACACTCCCTGGATGCCAATTCAGAACCTCTGGCCCAGATTTTTCAGATTGGCCCGTTATAGCGCCACCAGGAGGCCGATATGTGCAAAACACATTTATTGATACTACTCCTACAGATTTTGTCCAAACATCACACAAATCGGTACACAGTATCTCTATAGTCATGTGATCAACAACACAACAGATTTATCCAATTTCCCATATTCCATCCTGATTGCCTAAGATTGGCTTCCAAAGTTTGCAGGAGTGCTCCGTTTTGAACAAAATGCCTCAAATCATGAACACAGCATGCAATTTCCGTGAAATTTTGCACGCACATTCCCATTAGGCCGAGGAAGAACTACCATTTGATTTTTTTTTCTTCAAATCAGCCTCATGGTGGCGCTATAACAGGCCGATTCATGTTTTTACCTATAACTGCACCGATCTGTGTGAAACTTTGTATGCACACTCCCTAGAGGTCAAGGAAAAACCTTTGCCCTGCATTTTTCACATCTGCCTTTTATAGCACCACCAGGAGGCCGACTTATGTAAAACATGTTTTTTTATATTACTCCTTCCGATTTTATCCACATTTCACGCAAATCGGTACACATGATCTCTATAGTCATGTGATCAAGATGGATGTGTTAGATTTTTCATATTCCATCCTAATTGGCTAAGATTTACATCTAAAGTTTGCAGTAGTGGCTTGTTTTGAAGAAAATGCCGCAAATCATGAACGCAGCATCCGATTGCGGACAAACTTTGCACGCACATTCACAATATGTTGAGGAGCAAATGCCACCCTTTTAACATTGGCCTGTTATAGCGCCACCAGCAGGTCTAATTTAGCAAAACAATTGTTTTGAACAAAATGCCTCAAATCATGAATGCAGTGTCCGATTGCCGCGCAAGGCCTAAGAAGAAATGGCTACCTTTTCACATTGGCCTATTATAGCGCCACCAGGAGGCCACAATAACCTACCTGACCTGGCGGAGACCTGTGCTCCGAGGAGCACCTTTTCTAGTTTTAGATTCTCAATCTGTTGTCGCTGTGGCCGGGTGGTTAGGGTGGCCGCTCTGTACAGTAGCTGGATGGTCACAGGTTTGAGGCGTTTGACTCGGTTCGGGCGGCGTCCATAGCTGAATGGGTAGAGAGGCTGTCTGTGAATCAGAAGGATCCCTGTTCGCCCACCGGCCGCGGTCTATGCGTCGAAGTGTCCATGAGCAAAACTGTATTAATCGAGCCCACTGCTTCTAATAGTTAGGATGGTTTAAATAGAGAGGAACATTTCTCGTATTAAAACACCCATTTCCTTTTCACTTGATGTCTGAAACAAACAAGCCATTAGACATCAAACAAACAAGTAATTCGACAGTGTGATGAGTGTCTCTAATTGAGAGCACGGCGCTCCAAACAGAGATTGACACTTAATCACAAACACATTACACCTCTGGGAATGGGCAAACCGCCGGCCGCCCTCCTGCAAGCCCCTCCTCTTGCCTGTCATTGTGATGACTCTGCACCCTATCAATGTCTGTCTCAGATTTATGTAATCTGGGCCGGGACTGTGGCCTCGTCTCAGCCCCGGGTTTGGCATCGGTCCATCTGTCAGCCTCCCCCAAAGTCCTTCTGTGAGGCGGTGGGCAGCAGCCTTCTTTCCACACCACACCACACCGTTGCCATGGTGACGAGGTGCAGAACTAACAACGCCACCCTGGACATGGTTCCTTCCTACTGGACCACGTCCAAAGATGCACTGGGAAATTCTCAGTGGTCATTTCTACCCTGACGGTGTAAACATGGACCACCAATAAGGGTGGTCCTCACTTAGGCATCCCCCTATGCCCCCAATGTAAATATGCAGATGGGAGCTGAGGAGTGCTTTATGACAGTCTGGAGTGTCAGGACTGTAAGCATGTGTGCCTCCATCCACCAGGGAAAAACACAGGCACAGTTTGTTGGTACTTTGGAGTGCTGGGAAAAATGGTCTGTGTGGACAACTTAGCTGATGGCACTGCTGAAGATTTGAACTAACAAGTGAGATAATTACCAAAACTAGTGAGAGAGTGAGATTGCATATAGAGTTATTTCGTAGTCTTATAATTGGAGTCTTATTCATACTGATTTATCACCATCGATTCTAAGATGTCAAGTTATCTGCCTGAGGCCATGCAATTAAATCTGTAAGATGTTGAGTTTGATTGGACCCATGGAGACAACAAATATATTTAATGTGCATGTACAGAGGGTAATGTCTGCATTCCGACATATCGCTACTCCGACTAGTGGCTTCCGCGTGCGGTCACGGTAAGTTTTAACAGCGGGCGACTCTCGGGCGATCGCCGGGCGACGTCATTATATGTCTATGAGAGCCGGCAACTACTGGCGATTGGGCGAAGTGGGCGGGGGGGGGCGATGAAAGATGGATTTTCTTTATCTTTTGGACGATGTCGCCCGCCGATCGCCCGTGAGTCGCCCGCTGTTAAAACGCACTGTCAGGGCACTTCTCGTATATTCTCTCTCTCTCTCTCTCTCTCTCTCTCTCTCTCTCTCTCTCTCTCTCTCTCTCTCTCATCCTCTCTCTCTCTCTCTCTCTCTCTCTCTCTCTCTCTCTCTCTCTCTCTCTCTCTCTCTCTCTCTCGCTCTCTATAATTTTCTCTATCTCTGCTCTACCTTAGCGAGAGACAGACATTAGGATAAATCTCCAGTGTTACATTAACAGCTGCAACAGAAAATTTGTCTCTGGAATTAGAAAGGGGATACAGGGAATATGTTGTGCCATTTATTCCTTCAGGGCTGCATAGCAGGAGATGCCAGTAAATTCAGTTTTTAGTTTCGTAGCAGAGAGGTTCATACAGGGGTCGGTTCATGGTGGATCAGAACATCACTTACAAATATTTAGTTTTTTGAGGTACAAGAAAAAGTTATATTATGCAGTGACTTTGTACTGGGTATATAGGGAGGTCATGTGGTATGAGTATTTTATCTGTACACCGTCACTCTGAGGATGGGAAGATATGTATGTTTTGAAGACAGCTCTGGACCCTTGACAGAGATGAGGGCTCTGGAGAGCCTGCTAACTGGGATGAAGGCCTGAGGCACCAGGTACTGCAGTGAAGCCCCAGGGAGGGTCTTTACAGAGCAGCGCTCCAATGCCCCACATACATTACAACACTGTTTCTCAACCAGTGGTCCACAGACCACTAGTGGTCCATGGGGAAATGTTTACAAAAATATATTGTTTAATGTATGAAACGTACTGTGTGTTAAAAGTCTTCAGAACGTTTGAACTAATAGTTTGAGAAAAAAAGCTTGAAATTAAATAATGACTTGATATACTTTGTATGCATCTCATACACAGCTCAAAACGATCTGCTAGTTTCGGTTGTGCAACTAAGTATAAATCTAGATTTTAAATATTTATTAAAGAAATAATTTACAAATAGATGTGTTATGCCTTCTTATATACTAAACATATACAGGGTCTTTACAGAGGAGAGCAGCAGCGCGCCAATGCCCCACATACATTACACACCCAGGCCTGTGTCCTATTGAGCTGTGATGATGAAGATGTACTGCTGGTTTATTTTTATACATATGCAACGGTGCGAGGTGAAGCTGTACCGCACAGCAGCAGGAGCTCCCAGGCTTCATGACTGTTTTGTTACGTTCCTCTCATGGGACTATAGCAGTGGTGTAAAGTAACTAAGTACATTTACTCAAGTACTGTACTTAAGTACAATTTTGAGGTCTTTTTTTTTACTTTACTGGAGTGTTTCCAATTCTACTCCACTACATCTCAGAGGCAAATATTGTACATTTACTCCACTACAATTATTTGACAACTTGGGTTACTAGTTACTTTATAGATTTTGATTATTATTACAAAACATACATTAACCACGTCAGCTCTGTATACATTTCGCCCATTTGAAAATATCCAATCTACAAGCTCACAATGTGTCGCGATGTGACACATTGTGAGCTTGTAGATCTGCTATTTTCAAAAGATTTGTATTCATTTGAAAACTTGAAATATGACATTCTGGATAATGAGTACTTTCTACTTTTGGTACTTTAAGTACATTTTGATGTCAATACTTTTGTACTTGTAGTCAAGTACATTTTGAATTCCGGACTTTTACTAGTATTCTATATTGCAGTATTGATACTTTTTTCCACCACTGGTACTGTAACCTTAGGAACCAACAGTTCCGAGCCATGTGGCCCATAGGTCAGGAGCCTAGTTCTAGTTCAGGTCACATTGAGACGTAGTATATGGATAGATAGTATGACAGCCAGTCCCAAGAGCTGTGGTGTAAGTATGACACACTGCCACACAAATGTGTGAAAGGGTATATTTCCTGTCCATGTATGAGTATTGAAAAACACATAACCTACTTGGTGATAACAAAGGGAATATATTCATTAAAAGGTTGGTTGAATATTTAACACCTAAATGCAGTGTATTCGAAAATTGTGTTGTTTTGTTTTGATAAAGATATCCATTCATTATCTAGGTCAGGGTTATTTTCATAGATGGAGTTGTGGGGGAAAAGCAGCACATGTACTGTAGTAAAGGTTCCAGGAAATGACAACTGGTAGAAAAGTTCCAGGAATTGAGGTACAGTACCAGGAACAGCTACAACTGTGCTGTGGGGTTCCATTTTGGGTGTCTGTGAAAGAGTGTTTGGTGTGGTTTGACAAAGAGGCTCTTTGAAGCCCACTGTAATCCAAATCAAAAGTTTAAACCATTGAATATTATGGCCGATAAACGTAAGACCTGAAAAAGGGACGCTTGATCAAAATTAAGAAGATATTCTGGTGATGGATATTATGAACTGCAACAGATTAAAGAAACCAAGGAATCTCCTGGAGCCTCCATAAATGTTGGGTGAGAGGGATATCATTTCTGCATTGCCATTTTCTTTTTGGACTTCGGAATAATATGTTCATTGGAATCGTTCAAGGAACTTTAAAGGAACATTACTTTTATGAACTGTAGAAGGGACAACAGATCAGGGTTTGATATTGTTCTGTTCATTTATAAATTGGAAGTTAATGCACTGATTGATTATTTGAATTGAATGATGAATTTGTTTAATTTCAAAAGCAACAGTTTTGTGTTTTCATTTTGTTTTGCAATATAGGCTTTAATTACAGGGTAAATAATTACTGACACAGGTACAGGACCTTTTTTGTTAAATATAAACACACATTCAGTTTATGAAAAAAAAAGATCGCCAGTAGGCAGCGCCAGTGGCTCAAATTATAGCAGAGTGTGAGAACGAACATATAATATGTATATATTTTTTTATGGATCCCGAGGCTCGGCCCGGCCCGACCAATTAGCATACATTTCAGTCCCAGCCCGAAAACGTCGGGTCCGGGCAGAATTTGAGAACTCAAGTCATCCTCTCATCTCTGGAGTCAACCTGACAATTTATTCCACTCTCCTCTCTCCTCCTCTCCTCTTCTCTCCCTGGTGAGGACACAGCAGCGTTCACTCATGTAACCTGATCTTCCTCAAGTGCTGCAAGGCACAGTCTACTTCTACAATAGATACACTTGTATTCCATTCATTATCCGGTCTGAAAGCAGACCTTGGCTCGGCCCGCTCTGTGTCTTTCTGGCCGTTCGTACCTACTTTTGCGTGTACCGGGGCCGTCCCCACGGCCTGGGGTAATTGTCTACCGGCCCCTCACCTCTGTGTGATAAAGACCTGGAGAGAGGCCAGTCCCTTCCCAGCAGGGAAGAAATGTTGGATGAACAGAGAGGTAGAGGAGGAGTGGAAACAGAAGCAGGGTAAGGATGGCCTGTGGCTCTGTGCAGCCCAAATAGCTTTCATCCTGTCACCTTGTGGCCTGTTATTGCATTGTAGCCGAGGCATTTTTCAGAGCTGCAGCAGCACAGCCCTGGAGATTTGGCTTTGGTGTGGGTGTATAGTATTATATAGTATATACTGTATATCATTTATACTAAATAAACACAGACACCTCGTTGTGAGAGGCTGCTGTGCTTGCGTAACTCGGAGGCTGTGAACACTCCAGTGGACACACCCACATAATAAGTTATACTGGATCCTTTTCTTCACCTCCTGGAACCCTCTGTTCTACACTGTGATAAAAACAACAAAACACCCCCAGGATGGAATGCAGGAGGAAATTTGATTTAAATGTTTGCAGTGAGCAAACAAACAGATTTAATGAAAGGGGAAGATTGCATATACCAACTGTGCAAGGAAAATGATCAGGGCTGGCAATGAGGAAACACGTGGAATGAATCATACCTTAGCAAATACTGGGGAAGAATCTAAACCAAACTATACTTGCTCAATTTGTTGTCGTAATTTGAGCCTCGGAGCATGAGAACTGCTACTGCAATGCTGTCTGACAGGTTAAACCTGTTTAGTGCTTAAGTGTATCTTTATCCCTGCTTTCATTTGTTCATTAATACCATTAATGACCCCATGCCTGCCTCATTCGCACGTACACGCGCACACACGTGCACACACGCACACACATACACACACACACACACACACACACACACACACACACACACACACACACACACACACACACACACACACACACACACACACACACACACACACACACACACACGTGCACGCACGTACAAACACACAGACACTATTCAACTAATTTATATCTATACTCGCACTATAGCATACACATGATTCTAAATGTGTGAAGTGATTTAAGCCTGGCTGCTGCATTGAAGTGTTTCTCTGGTGATCTCTGTGCTGTAAGGTTCATGAGCCATTAGTAGACACTAGGACATTAGTACACACTAGGTCTAGGACATTAATAGACACTAGGACATTACTAGACACTAGATGTTGAACCCCTGAAACAGGGGAGTATATATATATATATATATATAAAGAAACAATACACAGACGTCTTCTCTCATTCACAAGTTGTATATTGAATTGAATTATCACATACAGATACATCTTTCACCATCATAGAACCAGGCAAGTGTATAGATAATCATTAACATTATTTAGCATAGTTAACTTTTCAAATATCTCAAGTCAAATGTTAATTGAACAAACAAAACTGAACCATGAGCAGCTCTTGAGTTATGTTATGGATAAACCGTTATGCTATTGAGGTACTGTCTGCACTGAATTAAGGTTTTTGTTTTTCCAACCAGATTAATTGACCAAGGTTAAGAAGCATTTGTCTTGTTTTATCACAGATATGGCGCCCAAAAACAAACATGTTGGCTGTAAAGTAATACTTATATTAACCTTTTTTAACTGCTTTCATTCAATGCATTTTAATCAACACTTTTAACTCAATGCAACTTTTCCCATTCCTTATCCTTTCTCCCATACATTAGCATATCCCACCAATGAACTAATAGTGTGGTTTTAACAAACACAAATGCAGACAACAACATGCAGGCGCAGCTTGTGCTAAGTTAGCTTAGCTTAGCTCATGTGGCTATTTTAGCTCAGTAAAAGCCCTTCAAACATTAACAGACAATTAGCTGATTATCACTTTAGAGATACTATGCAATTATATATTCAATCAAATCACTCTATTAGATAGACACTAGGACATTAGTAGACACTAGGCACTAGGACATTAGTAGACACTAGGCACTAGGACATTAGTAGACACTAGGCACTAGGACATTAGTAGACACTAGGACATTAGTAGACACTAGGACATGAGATCGGCCTTCCTGGAAGGTCTCTCGCTCTCCGCCCCGCCCCCTCTCCGTTCCGTGTCAGCGATGCCCAAATATGGAGTCCAGGCCAGTCTATGACGTCAGTACTGTATGTGACATCATATCGATAACATCAGGGTACTCCATATATATTGGGATTCCTGTTGTACCAGTCTGTCTGTCTGTGTCCATTTTATGCCCATGTACATGGAGATCTCTGTCTGTTTACGTGTTCCTTTTATGCCCATACAGTATATGTAAAACTAACCAAATATGGAGTCCAGGCCAGTCTATGACACCAGTAATACAACGTCATATTGATTACATTAGGGTACGCCAGATGTACTCCTTTACGTACGTCAACCCAACCCACTTCCCACTCGTCACATCACTCCCTCAGGTCCTCTGCGATACGCACGCCTGTTTGAAGTCGATGAATTAGATGCTTCTAGGGATATGCGGGGGGCTCACTCACTCACTCACTCACTCACTCACTCACACACGGACAGAGATTTCGTGAATTTATAGAAGGATGCTGAGAGTGCTCGTGCTCTGGCCTTGATGCAGAGAATAATAAAGCCTGTATCAGATGCAGAGAGGATTGGGGAACCACAGCATACAGTATTAGATAGGAATCATCAGCGAGCCGGGGAGAGGAGGGACTCCAGAGAATAAAAAGAGGGAAGAGATGGAAGACCCTCGGCCTGACAGCAGACTGAAGTAAGGTGGAGGAGCTACACCTTTTCACTTCTTCCTCTCTTGTTTGTACAGCACCACATGGTCTTCCATCTCTACCCTCTTTTTTATTCTCTGGAGTCCCTCCTCTCCCCGGCTCACTGATGATTCCTATCTAATATACTGTTCCACAATCACTCTTACCTCTAATCTCAACCTTTTTCTCTAACAGTCTCTGGTTCTTCCATCGTGGCTTGACACAGATAGTGTCGCCCACAGCCTGTGACCAGGGTCGGGTCCACCAGCGCTCCATGTGAATTATTATGTGCTGGATCAGTCCTAATCTTGTTATGGATGTTCCTGTGCCCTTGGGTGAAGCACAGAGGAATGGATGGAGCTTTATCAGATTTCACGGTGCTTTGAAGCATGATTAATGAAAGGTCATAGCCCCGTTTGGAACCTCACTCTCCACGATAGCTCCGAGATGAGGTCCCGCTGTATAGGGTCCCAGCAGAGGTGGAGTCCGTCCAAATGCAGGTGTGTACTGTATGTGGTGTGTATGTGAGGTGTGTACTGTATGTGAAGTGTGTACTGTATGTGAGGTGTGTACTCTATGGTCTTAGTGTAAGACTGTACAGTACATGACTGTTATTAAACTCAAAGATAGATGCATTAAGATATGTTTTTGCTGCTTTAGAAATAGTGTATACATGATGCTACAGACACAGGAGATTGTCTCCTGTCCTGCACACTGCATGTGAGTTAATAATGGCTGACAGCCAGCGTGGGTTTGAGTAAAGGTCTTTACACACAGGGACTGTGATGAATAAATTATCTGAAAATGCATCGCAGAATATCTCACATTAAACCATTAATTTGGTGATGCTTCATTCACGCACGTTACATATAGGTGCTTGTATTCAAAAACCGGGAACGCATCTGTGTCATTTAAGATTTCTTTGGCTATTCAAAAATAGCAGACATTTTTGAAAATCTTTTTATATACATTTTTTAAAGCGAGCATTTGTAAAATATTGTGTTCCAGGGACCTCCAGAAGCAAAGATTTGAGTTACAAATGTTCGCTTAAAAATATATATGTATATTCAGAGATTTGCACAAATGTTCAAGATTTTTCAAAAATAGCAGATCTAAGCTCGTAGCACGGCACTCAGTGCCGCGCTATGAGCTTGTATAGCTGCTATTTTTGAATAGCCAAAATTATAAAATAATGGTTATAGCTAATATCTGTAATGACACAGATATGTTCCCGGAATGGGTTAAGGCGCTATACAACTACTCGCTGTTCATCATCCTGATTATTACATGGCTACTTACTACACGACTGCATACTAAAGAAATCAATTTGATACAACATACAGTATAAAAACAAAACATGATTAGATTATACAGTTGCTAATGAGCTGAACACTATTATGCAAATAATAGTCAACTTGGATAAAAAATAAAGATTTATTTTATATGAGCATATAGATTATGATTTAAGGCACCACACAGATCTGAAGGAAGAGATCACAGATCAAATTCTGTCCCTTTTCTGCGGTTCTTCTACTTCTCTGGTCTTTTCTGATGCTTGAGGTCTTCCAGAATGGTCTTCGCTGTCTCCTTGCCAGTTCTTTTCACCACGGCTCTGATCCCCAGATTATTAACATTGAAAGCAGTGACGCCCACATTAATGGCAGAGTTGACAGCCTGATCTGTGGCCTGGCCAACTGCTGCCCCATACTTATGCTTTACAGTGGTGACTGTCTCCGATGCTACACTCTGGATAATGTTCTTTGCTGCTACTTCCAAGCCAGTCCAAATAGTTGCAAAACCTAGAACTCCACTGGCAGCCACCGCCATGGCTCCGCTGAGGTTGGAGCGCATATTCTTGTCTTTCTTCACAGACTGTGGGATCAGCTTGCCTCCATGCTTTTTCACATGTTGGGCTAGCTCTTGACCCACACAGTTAGTGACAACACACACTCCATCCGTTAGAAGCTGGCTGACTTGGACTGCTCCTTCGGTGACTTGCTTGGCGGCGAGGAGCCTTTGTTTCACAGCGGGGCTGACCTTCGTGGGTGTATTGTCTGGAGTGATGTGTTCCCTGAGTTTAGATGCCCCCTTATGAATGGCCTTGCCTGAGAGCTTGGCTCCTTTCACCAGACCCCGGCTCACCCATGACGCACCGGTGAGGATGCCACTAGACACCTTCTCACTCCACTCAGGCAATGTTGTTTCCTCCTCGGCTGTAGCTGCCGCAGTCTCCTTAGGGGGAGCAATGGGCACCTTCTGACTTAGATTGACGGCCTCTGAAACTTCGTCTGGGGCCTGAGACCTGAGGTCTGTCATCTGGGCAAGCAAGTCCTTGAACAGCTCTCTGTCTGCATTCGGCAATTCAGAGGACAGTACCACCCCCACATAGCAGCCTGGAGCCGGAGCCATCATGTCAGGGAACATGAACACCCCAGTATTACACAGCAACAATACAGGAGAGCCCTTGGCCGTGAGAGGATACAGCCAGTCACACACCTGTAGAAATGCTGGTGGGCGGTTGGGCATAGTCTCGGACGGCTCGGTGGTAAACTTCACTAGACGCAGAAAGCCAGGGTAAGAAGGAGCGCTTACTTGACCCTCAGGTGTGACAAAGAATATCTGCACCCCTTGAGGTAGGAAGAACACCTCCTCTCCCTCCTCCTCACCCATGCTCTGGAGTGATTGTGAAGATTCAGACATCTGGCTGTAGAAGTCTTCCTCTACCAGTGACATCTCTCCTGCATCAGTCCCATAGGAGATGGTTCGATGGCCATCAGTTGCCAGAGGGGGATAAGCCAGTAGCTGTTTGCCTGGAGCCACAGACTGTTCCGTGGGCAACAGTGGCATGCTGAGCACAGGCACACCTCTTACGGCACCAGCCAGTTTGCCGTGATTGCCAAGCAACGGTGGTGAAGGCCTCTCTGGTTTCTGTTTGGTGGGGTACAGGCTTTCAGAGGATGTGTCTGCATTACCAGTCCCAGAGACCGCAGCGGGGGTAGGCACAGGTTCCCATCCCAGGTCTGAGCTGGTCTCTAATATAGTAAGACGAGTAGTGATGTTGTTCAGGGTCTCCTGCATTTCCCGCTGCATGTGTCTGGCTGACTCCCAGGAGCTGCCAACACACTCGTCACCCTGTGAATGCACATTGAGGGCCTTGAGAAGGTGCTGTCGCCCTTCTTTGTAAAACACCAAGGCCTGTGCCTTCTGTTGAGCTTCATCTGCTGTCTGCCCTTTACTGATGACCTCAAAGGCCCTTTCATAGGCATCTGTAATTACTTGAAGTCTTGCATTATCAAATGCATCTTCTTTGGCTTTCTCCATTCCGTTCCCCAGAGAACGAAAAACACTTTCAAGAGATGCTACAGTACCTTCTTGATCCTGTGGGCTCTATTGCTAGCTACCTATAATTTCACTTGACAACAGACACTCCTTTTAATTCTGGCTTTGCATGCACACACAGGAAATCCCCAAAAGTGGAGGTCAGATTGGGCTGAAACTTTACCCAAATATAAAGATGACTGACATCATAGATAAATGACATCACAGATAACTGACATCATAGACTGGCAACATGTTTGTATATTACTAGAAGTTCGGGCCGCGTTCACTTTGCAGTGCCACCTTACAGGCACCTCACAGTGTGAGAGAGAGTTTTGTGCTCTCCTAAATCCACGGCAGGCTTTGAAAGTACCCACTTCAGAAAGAGGTGACGTGCATCACCTCTCCAATAGCCTCGGAAACCCATGCCTTTTTTTTTTGTTTCAAAAGAAAAAAAGCCTGGGAGAACCTTGCAGGAACGCTGGTCGTAGGACCTTGTTATCTCCTAACCAATCAGAGTGCTCCAAACCCAGGCGCTGGAATCCAGCGCCTGGGTTTGGCTCCGCCCTTCAAGACCATCGATTGGGCTCGTTCTTTCAGTCTACCTCTCCAATGACCAAAACCCACTATGGAAGCCGTCGAACTGGTGCGATCTGACGGCATCCTAGAATTTATAGGTAGGATGTGATGTCATGCGTGATGTCATGCTGTCGTGAGATTACGTCACACTGGCGTTGTGTCCATATTCTTCGGGACGACCGTCTCATCGTGATGTCAGATTACGTCACACTGGCGTGATGTCAGATTACGTCACACTGGCGTCGCATACATACAGACAACCGACATGGCGCAGGATTCAAATTGTATATACTAGAAGCTCGTCCCCGCTACGCGGGGGCTCGCGTCTAGCCCGCGGCCGCGCCCACGTAGCGCCCGCGGCCACTTGGCAGCTCATATAAGTGGCGTAGCGTCATGAGGGCCAGTGGGGCCGTGGCTCGGTCAGTGAAGACCCTGTAGTGCGGATGATATGTGGCATAGAGGGGCAGATTGTAAATCCCCAGAGGAAACATCCGTGGGCTACCATTGGTTCAGCGATGTGTGCGGTCGCCCTGCGGCCCCTCCTCCTCCACCAATGTGCAGTATTGAGAGCCCTGACGTCACAACAATTGGAGCGATGGGCACTGCACTCTGGTTGGTTAGGGTACACCTAGGGCCCAGGTAGAACCCAGTTAAAGCCTGCATGGACAAACCCAGTTAGGACCCGCCTTGGTCCCACATAAACATGGCTAGTTGGGGCCCACCTAAGGGCCAGGTAGAAGCTACTTATAGCCTGCATGGGCATCGCAGTTGGGACTGAAGTGGATGCCGCTGACATTGCTGACATGGGGTCCATATGGTTTAGCCCACCTTGAAACCATATGGGAACTACGCTGGCATGCTGGCTGGAATGCAAACGCTGCATCATACCTGTAGTGTGTAGTTTGATGTTGTGTGTGTAGCAGATATACCTGCAGTGTGTAGATCAATGTCCATATGAAAGTCAATGCCCAGCAGTGTTTTTTGTTTTCTCCAGCAGAGTTTCTAGTGTCTCTGTCTCTCTCTGGAAGAGGTTGCACATGAACTCTGCAGCCGCACTGAGGCGCTCCAACACAAACACGCTTCACACAACAAACATCAGCACCACGCTGTTGTTTGTCCAAAAGACACAATATCTCCTCTCCCACCGACGTCATGTGTTCATTTATCGACAGCCGTACAGACTCCTTTTGACACATTTTACCTTGTTTATCCAGCTCTCACTGACTCTCCACATCGGCCTGTTATAGCGCCACCATGAGGCTGATTAGAGAAATCTCAAGTGGAATTTCTTCCTCGGCATAGTGGGAATGTGGGTGTAAAGTTGCACGGAAAGTGCATGCTGTGTTCATAATGTGAGGCATTTTGGTCCAAACGGAGCAGTCCTGCAGACTTTGGAAGCCATTTTAGCCAATCAGGATGGAATTTGGAAAATCTGAAAGAGCGTTTTTTTTAATGACTGTGGAGATACTGTGTACCGATTTGCGTGATGTTTGGGCAAAATATGTAGGAGTACTGTGAGAAAAAGTGTTTAGCAAAAAGTGGCCTCCTGGTGGCACTGTAACAGGGCCATGTGAAAGAAATAGGGCAGAGGTTCTGAATTGGCATCCAGGGAGTGTGTGTGCACAGTTTCGCTGCGATCAAGTCAACGATGTGAGAGATTAGCTATCACAGACGGACGGACAGGGGGTGAAACATAGTCTTGCGCCATGCCTTTCGGCCTGGCAGAGACAATAAAAAAACGAAAGTAAAGGAAATGACCATTTCTGCAACAAAAGTAGTCAACAAACTATACTATAAAAACATTGGCCACATTGTCAAATAATCTAAGAAAGAGGCAATCATGTAGAAAATAGCCGATCTACAAGCTTACAAAGCCTCTCAACGTGAGGCGTTTCGAGCTTGTGGATCTGCTGTTTTCACAATATTTACTTGTGGAACGGAGTCAAACAAAATGGGGGGGTCCCCAGATCAATTACGTTTATTTGGGGGGGGGCGGCCTGAAAGGGTTGATAAGCACTGCTCTAGTCGGAGCGAAATTATCTGAAATTACTACATGACCATAATGCAGCCTAAACATGCGTTGCACGGGGCGGTCCTGCCATTATGTTAGTTACTGTGGAGCTACATAGTTCTCCAGAAGACACACACAAACATACACCATCTGCAATGGACTAACTGAGCAGCAATATTGACATTCACCACACGAACGTGCATTGTTGACAAAGTGATTGCACAGCCGCTGCAGGCATGACAACCACGTTAGCGTTGGCGACATGGCAGAGCTATCACAGCGCCCTGTCCGTCCGTCGCTGCGACTGACTCTGATGGCTGCAGCAAACTCTGTGCGATGCCATTGTCTGGAAACTGCTCTTAGCGTGACACGACCAATGAGAGTGAGCGCTGTAGTTGTTGGACGTGGCAACGTACGTCACTGTTTCGCAGATGATGATTGGCAGGTGAGATTGACCACCCGGAAGGAAATTTGGAAAAATTTGGAGCAGACACTTTATGACACTTTATGATTATTTTAAAATGAGGCACATGTGAAGGTTGTAAATTAAGTAGAATTACTTATATACTTTTGCATGAGTGATTTTTGTAGCAAGTTGGGAGGGAAATGGAGCAGTGCTTTGGCCGTGAGTTGTTCCTTAGTGGTTGAGGTTCCAAAGGCGCACGGCTCTCTGATTGTATTGTTGGGATATAGATGAACTTAAGCCATAGAGTGTTTTAAAGTATGCCATGTGTTATACAGGTTCTCAAACATTTTCAGTCAAGGACTACAAAATTGATACGTATTAGGCCTCCGAGCCCCATTTGAAAAGAGTTTGTACCAGGGACCCCATAAGAGAAGATTTGTGTTGTTAGATTAGATTTATTATAGAATTCTACAACTGTATACTACTAGAGGGTCGGGCCGCTACGCGGCCCTCCCGTCTAGTAGCCTGGCCCGCACATCGGAGACAGAGACAGAAGAGCGTATAGACGTTCCTTGCAACACCGGTGCTTGTTTCTCGCACATGATTTGGCAACGTGCAAAACGAAAGCGAAACCTAACTGCAGCATGCAAACCGAAAGCGAAACCTAACATGCAAGTGACAAACACGAAACAAACACGCAACCTAACAGACACACATCCAGTTTGCCAATTGTATATACTAGAAGCTCGGCCCTGCTACGCAGGGCCTCGCGTCTAGCCCGCCGCCACGCCCGCGTAGCGCCCGCGGCCACTTGGCAGCGCATATAAGTGGCATAGCGTCATGAGGGCCAGTGGGGCCGTGGCTCGGTCAGTGAAGACCCTGTAGCGTGGATGATATGTGGCATAGAGGGGCAGATTTTAAATCTCCAGAGGAAACATCCGTGGGCTACCATTGGTTCAGCGATGTGTGCGGGCGCCCTGCGGGCCCTCCTCCTCCACCAATGTGCAGTATTGAGAGCCCTGACGTCACAACATTTGGAGCGATGGGCACTGCACTCTGGTTGGTTAGGGTACACCTAGGGCCCAGGTAGAACCCAGTTAAAGCCTGCATGGGCAAACCCAGTTAGGACCCGCCTTGGTCCCACATAAACGTGGCTAGTTGGGGCCCACCTAAGGGCCAGGTAGAAGCGACTTATAGCCCGCATGGGCATCGCAGTTAAGACCCACCTCGGCCCCACATAGAATTGCCTAGGTGGGGCCCACCTAAGGGCCAGGTAGAGTCGGTGGGGACCCCCCACAGGCCAATGTAAAAATGGTAGCACTTGTTCCTCAACATAGTGTGAATGTGCGTGCAAAGTTGACCACAATCGGACGCTGCATTCATGATTTGCGGCATTTTGTGCAAACTTTAGATGTGAATCTTAGCCAATCGGGATGGAATATGAAAGATTAAACAGATCCGTCTTGATCACATGACTATAGAGATCATGTGTACCGATTTGCGTGAAATGTAGCTAAAATCGGAAGGAGTAATGTAAAGAAATATGTTGTACATAAGGCGGCCTCCTGGTGGAGCTATAAAAGGTAGATGTGAGAAATGCAGGGGAAAGGTTTTTCCTTGACCTCTAGAGAGTGCACATACAAAGTTGTACACAGATTGGTGCAGGTATAGGTAAAAACACAAATTGGACTGTTATAGCGCCACCATGAGGCTGATTAGAGAAATCTCAAGTGGAATGTCTTGCTGGGCATAGTGGGAATGTGGGTGCGAAGTTGCACGGAAAGTGCATGCTGTGTTCATAATTTGAGGCATTTTGGTCAAAACGGAGCAGTCCTGGAAACTTTGGAAGCCATTTTTAGTCAATCAGGATGGAAAATGAAAAATCTGAAAGAGTGTTTTTTTGAATGACTATAGAGATACTGAGTATCGATTTGCGTGATGTTAGGACAAAATATGTAGCAGTACTGTGAGAAAATGTGTTTTGCAAGAAGCGGCCTCCTGGTGGCACTATAACAGGGCCATGTGAAAGAAATGGGGCAGAGGTTCTGAATTGGCATCCAGGGAGTGTGTGTGCACAGTTGCGCTGCGATCAAGCCAATGATGCGGGAGATTAGCTATCCACAGACCGTCGGACGGACAGGGGGTAAAAGATACTCTCGCGCCATCCCTTTCGGCCTGGCGGAGACAATAAAAAAGCTAAAGTAAAGGAAAAGACCATTACTGCAACAAAAGTAGTCAACAAACTATACTATAAAACATTGGCCACAGTGTCAAATAATTTAAGAGAGAGGCAAACATGTTGAAAATAGCCGATCTACAAGCTTACAACGCCTCTCAACGTGAGGCGTTGTGAGCTTGTAGATCTGCCATTTTCACAATATTGACTTGTAGAACGGAGTCAAACGAAATTGGGGGGGTCCCCAGTTCAAATATGATTAAGGGGGGGGGGGGGGGGGGTAGCCACTGGCCTAATCGGACCGAAATGATCTGAAATTACTACATGACCATAATGCAGCCTGAACGTGCGTTGCACGGGGCGGTCCTGCCATTACGTTAGTTACTTGCTGTGGAGCTACACCAGAAGACACAGACAACATACACCATCTACAATGGACTAACGGAGCAGCAATAATAACAGTTACCGCACGAACGTGCATTGTTGACAAAGTGATTGCACAGGCGCTGCAGGCATGACAACCACGTTAGCGTTAGCTACATGCCAACGATCCCAGCGCCCTGTCCGTCGTCGCTGCGACTGACTCTGATGGCTACAGCCATAGATATATAAACACTACAGCAAGCTCTCTGAGATGCCATTGTCTGGGAACTGCTCTTAGCGTGACACGACCAATGAGAGTGAGCGCTTTCGTTGTTGCTAAGATACGGTGCATGGCACACGGCGTCTCTGCCCCATAGCTTGTAGATCTCTCACACATGATTGGCGTAGGCTGCGTTGCCGTCGACGCTGATTGGCTGCATGTTGCTGTGACGTTGAAATGGGGTGCCAGGTCTGCTTTGTGTGTAAGCGATGTTGGGCTCATTTGGGTGCACTTTTGGGCTCGTTTCCATAGACCACGGCAGCGCTTATTTCTTTCCCGTGACCGATGTGGCGAAAAAGGTGCAAAACGAACCATCCGGAAGTAAATTGCACTTTTTGATTATTAGAAAAGGAGACACATGTGAAGGTGGAAAATGAAAGTTAGGAGATTATATAGTTTTGCATGAGCGATTTTTGTAGCAAGTTGTGAGAGAATTGGGCCACTCCTGTGGGCGGGGGGCTCAATAGAACCATTGGGGTTTGAAAGGAGACGCTCTCTGTTTGAGTGGTGAGATATAGATAGTATACTGTAGGTGGGGAGATCGCAGAGAGTGAAACCTATGATCTGAATATTATTTTTTATACATTTTATACTTCTAACTGTTCCTCAATTTGCCAGGGACTTCCTGTAACCCACTCAAGGACCCTGGAGGGTCTCCGAACCCCATTCAGAACCACTGGAACTGTATATGAAATGAGATTTTGCCTCATATGGCTTGCATATTTTGAGTGATGTATTAATTTAAATAATTACTGCACAGTATGTGTCCTGGGCTTGTATTTAATGTTTCTTTCATACATGGTTTCCACTCAGCTATCACATATAATAACTTCACCTCTCATTGATTTGGAGTGTTAATGGAGTGTAAAGGGGCGACAGAGTGAGCGAAGTGGTTCTTGTTTCCTTATATTATGTTGGCTGTCAGAGTTAAGTGAAACACGCTAATAGAATGTATAGTATATTAAAGCTAAAAGAACATATGCCAATAGCTACAGTATATTAAAGCTAAAATAACATATGCTAATAGCATAGCATATAAAGCTTTGGTAATCCGGGGATGGGGGGGATTCAAGTCTTTGTGGATGTACTGTATTGTGAATCTCTCCTCCTACCTCAGTGTCACCTTGCAGGGAGAACGGCTAGCAGACCTTCCCTCTGTCTCCCTCTCTCTAAATAGAATCCATTATACCCATTATGCTCTCATATCACTCTCTCTCTATCACACTTTCACTCTCTATTCTTTATCATCCCTCCATCTCTTTCTCTTTATATCTGCTCCCCACAGCTGTGAGACTGTGATTATTTTCATGGTATTAATCTAGTGGTATTCACACACTTTTTGTTGATTGTTTCGGTCGGTTCTTAGAGGGTTTTGTCCAGTAGTGTTGTCAGAATGAAGTTTAATTTTGTCCAATCAGGTCTGTGACCTAAAAATAGTTTGACAGCCCTGGTCTAAGGAGAGGGGGGTGTTCTGTAGTTTCATTGGTTCCATGTAGGCCTGTCTGGCCCTTTGAGACTGTAGCCGTGAACGAGGACAATACAAATACATGTGAGTTGTTGAGTTGAAGAAGAGTACAACTGAGGATGAGGGAATGGGTCTGATTAGGTGGTAGAGCAGGACATGAGACACAGGAAATACTTTTTTATTTATTCCCATACTTTCAGACAACTATACAATGTAAAACATTTTGTTGTCAAGTGCAATTGTTTTTCAATAAACTTTATTCACACCTGTAGTGTGGAACAGTACTGAGTTCTCTAATATGATACATAGATGATGCTTGAAAATGAATTCAAATATTCTATAATTATTTATTTTATTGACAACGAGTGGCTCGGTCTGCTGGGCCTTAACTCACTTATTTTCTCAGCAGAGACAATGGTGGCTCGTGGCTCCCTCTAAGTTATATAAGTTAAGAGAACAACTCTTAATGACATACCTGTGAGTGTTAACAATGACAGTATGATTATATCTGTCTATCCACAGTGTATCACATATCTATATGGTACTTCTGTATGTAAGATATTTCTTATGATCATTTTCAAGTCATATTGTCCAGCACTATCTGCATCACTTCCCGCTTTGACCCACGGTGCCTGGCAGCCTCTGTGGGTGCCTTGGTGTATTCTGTAGGTCTGCATAAGCCACCAGCACTTAGACACAAGAGATCCCCGTCCATAAATCCAATTTCTATTTTCTGCAAACTCTGCAGAGCTGTCAGAAAGCAATTAAGTTGAGTAGTGTGCATTCTATCGAGAACTGTCAATCCCTCCAACTTAATTAACTTCCATTCGGTTCCACAAGATCTGACCTTCGCTGTGTAAATAATAGTCACTCTTTGTTCAAACAGGGACTCATGGTAGGGTGACAATGTCCAACCAACAGAGAGCAATCTGACAGTGAGGGTTATTTAAAGTTGAACAAACATGTGTGGGTACACACACACACACACACACACACACACACACACACACACACACACACACACACACACACACACACACAAACGCACGCACGCACGCACGCATGCACGTGCACAACCGCAGTGCAGGAATTGTTGACCTTAAACCAGGGAAAAGTGCATCGATAATGGCTGATGCTTGCAGAGCGCAGATGAGCTTGCTCTTTCTCTCAACTATATATTTGCTTGGGGACTCATCTCAGGACATCTGTCACCACACACAAGGATTACAATCTCTGATGATCAATGCTGTTGTCAATCACAGCAGCAGTGGAGCTGTGGCCCTCATGAGCAGGACAACTCAGCTTTACATCCAATAATGAGTCCTTGATGCTTTGTCAGTCAATGTAGCAATACGGTAATAGCAATACGATAATATATTAACACGCTGTTCCATCATCAAACCTCCCTTTATTTTACTGCTCATCACCTCCTTGTTTAATCTCAGAGCCAATCAGTTGAGAATGTGGCAATCTTTATTTCATTTCATCATAAACTGTAAAACATACTCCATCAGTGTGTCACACACTGACGATGAAGGCTGGATAGCTGAAAACTTTCTGTGAATTGAGGCATAAATGGAACATACAAATGAAGTCAAAGGGTTTATTCTGAGTGCGTCCCTCTATGTATTTTATTGTGTAAATACATCAACACAGCCAATTGTAATGTAAGAAAATCCAATATAGAGACCTGTCCTGAAATACTGTAAATGATCCATTGTGTGGTAACATAAGCAGTTTGGCAGAAAGCTTGTCTTTAAATATTAATCGGAGCAATTTTCTGATAATCCTCAAAACTAAGGGGATTAATATGCTGAGAACTCAAATCAAGCCCCATCTTTTGTTTTGGCTTCCTGGTGATTTTGTAGAAGTGATTTTTTTCCCCAGAAACGTTTTCTGGATCGTATCGCTGTGTTATGTCAAAATTCAAACATTGCTCTTTGCGTGTTTGCGCTGACATTTGTATTGCTTTTCCGTATGATAAAAATAAATATGTGTGTAATCGTGTAATTAGTTCATGTATCAGTGGTGATATTTGAGTTCAAACGCGGAGGAGGGCGGGGATGGAGCTGTAGGAAACATTTAATAGACTAGAGATCATCTTGATATCTAGATATTGGAGATCTGTGGTCTCTCTCTCTCTCTCTCTCTCTCTCTCTCTCTCTCTCTCTCTCTCTCTCTCTCTCTCTCTCTCTCTCTCTCTCTCTCTCTCTCTCTCTCTCTCTCTCTCTCTCTCTCTCTCTCTCTCTCTCTCTCTCTTTCTCTCTGGTAATGCTGTCTTTGATAGCTGGGGGACCTTGTTATCAAATATTAAAGATGTTATCTGGGTCCTCCAAGATTCTCCCACAATGTTTTATTTCCAACAGTGTCTCGAAGGCCTCTTCCATTTTTCTCTCTCTCTCTAAAACCATGATTGCCACCGTCTTCTTTTTAACCCTAAGCCTTATCATTTAGCTTCTATATCCTCTCTTTTTTTTACCTCTTTTGAAGGAAAGTGGTAGAAATGAGCCTGCCAAGTATTTTTATCACACGTGTCACAGTCAGACAGTCTGTAGCCGTGTTGTTGTAGAAATCCAGTCAAAACCAACATCTCAGCCCCTGCTGAGGCTAATTTACCCAACTGAGGCCTCAATTCCACATTCAAGTGTTGAATGCAGTGTTATCATCATCTCAGTGGGATGATTTCCATTGCTTTTGGCTCCGTCTGTATTGTATTATTATTTTTTCTTTGAGAAAAGCAGCAACTTACAGAGAGAGTGATATATGAAAGCCTTGAAAATAAGAACACAGGATAGTTTTCTTTAGAATTGTCTGATAATCCTAGAATTGTCTGATAATCCATGTTATTTTTCCCAGCATGCCCCACTGTGACACCTGAAGCCTCTGGCTATGAGGAAGGGGTTTTACGAGGTAAAGAATGACGTGAGCGTCCTGCCATGCCCTCCCAACCGCTCACACACTCAGAACAACTGTCCTCTTGGCATTTTTCTATAGAGGCAGATGTACTGTACATTGATCTGTACTGAGAAGCTTTATCTGTGGTTGTTTGAGGAACTAAAAGGGAAGGCAGGGGCTCCCCTTGTCGGCAAGGCACGCTGTCGGCATAAAACCCCCCAACACTGTCACAGTCGGGATGAATGCTCAAAACTCAGAACGTCATTAAACACTTACACACTTAAATTGACTTTTACTGTTTAGTAACATCCCAGTGACCAGAATGTACGTTACTGTTTAACCACTTGACCCCAGCATGCCTATTATGGGCAGAACATTCACCATAGATTTGGTGTACACGGAAGTACAGCGGTCAACTCAAGTCTGGTTCTCTAAGAGTAGAGGGTTTAAGTGGTCAATAATGTTCCCTTGACCAGAATTTACGGGCAGGAGGGAATCATGGTTTTACAGGGACAAATACATTGTCTCTGGATTTGAATACATAACAAGCACTTCTAATAGTCTGAACATTACCCAGTAATGTAATGCGCTCTCGTAATGACCGTTTCATTTGCGCTGTTAATCACTGGCTGCCAGATTTTTCTGTCCAGTGCATTCTCTTCTTCTGAAAGTCATTAGAAAAAATCGGCATATGGAATGTTCCACCGGGAAAGTGGCTTTCGATAAAAGTCTGAGGAGGATGATTGTTTATTAAAACAAATGCTCCAAAAGTCTCTTTCTTAATAACCTGCTGTCCTAATGGCTAAGACAATTTAAAGATTAGTCTGCAATCAATCCCTCATTGAGTGTTTTAGCTTGGCAGAGAATAATTGCTCCTTCAATTAGACTTCCAAGGTATTTTTGTGTCGTCTCTGTCTTTCTGTCTGCGATTAAGTCTAGCCCACTACCTGTGCTTTGAATTAAACATGGTGCTAATGACGTGGCATTGACCACTGTGCTAACATTATGACTGCATGTGTTTTAATCAGGGACAGGGTGATACTTTTGAAATTACACACAGAGGGAGGGAAGGTAGAGTCACAAGGAGAGAGAGGAGAAAGGGAGAAAGAGTAAGAGAGAAAGATAGAAATGAGAGGGGAGGATGCTGCACAGGGTTTAGGAAAGTCAACCATGTGGAAAATAAAAGAGGTAGAAAATTACAAAAAGATGAAAACAGCAAATGTTAATGTAATCCTCCCTCTGAAACGCTGCCGTGCCTCTTTAGGCTCAGGTTCCAGCATCATCCAGGAAAATAGACAGCAGATTATCTGTGGTGCCCAGAGCAATAGACACGAGCCTGGTCACCCAGCTCCTGTTGTACTTTTCACCTCTCCTTTCACCTTTCACCTCCTCCCCTCTCTAAGCCCCCCCTTCGTTTTACCCGACTGTCTGCCTCTTGTTTGCCCTTTTCTTTTTGCTGACCCCATATCCTATCGTGTGTGTGTGTGCGTGTGTGCACGCGGGCGTGCTTTGCTATACTTATGTGTACAACAAGTTGCGTAGCTTGTCCCGTTGCCACATGTTCTGCTAGTGTTAAAGTTTATGTTTGTTGTCAGGATCTAACTGTAGGCCCGATTAACATCTCTATTTGAGGAAAACTCCAATAGAAGAACACAGTATTGATGTCACACTGTTGCTGAGTGTGTTCCTGTTTTGCAGCATCACAGCCACCTGTAGCTTCCTCCTTTTCAAAGCTTCACTCCAGTGTACAGGAGAGGTCGATACTGCAGTGATTATTAACAAATACAGAATGATGACAATATTAGCAAATTATGCTATTATCTGGAGCCATTTGCACTTGTGCACATGGAATTGAATATTCAGTTAATTTACAATTGTAAGGTGGGCGATGTCTGATTTAAGCAGCCAAAGTCAAACATATTCAGAAATGGCAAATGTAGTTGTTTTTCTTGGCACCCAATCTCCTCATTCTATTCTCTTTCTGTTTTCTTCCTCATGTGTCACGGTTTGAGTCCGGGCAGGATTGTAGGACCCAAGTGCAGGAGAGACAGAGGCAGAACTGGTCGGTTTAACGGGTTTAATAACTCAAAAGGTGATAATACAGGCAAGGGACTGAACTCACGATGTAACGCATACAACATAATACAATGATCAAGCAAGGACAGGTACAGTAGCAAACACAGGGCTTAAATAGACAGGGAAATAATAAGACACAGGTGAACTCAACAGACAATCAACACTGGGATAGGCTGAGGGACTAAGAGGACACAGGAGGAGAACATGAATAATCAACAGGGAGGTGAGACAAGACAGGTAACAATAACTAAACAGAACAGGAAACAAGACTACAAAATAAGGTACAGAACAAACGCAGGGCAACAACAACAGAGTAACAGAATAACAAGACTAGGTACAGAACAGAACAAAGGCCTAATAAGTCCAAGACCTTATAAGGGCAGGAATGTCTAAATAATAAAGTCAGAGTCCACGGCCCGAGGAGCGGACTGTGACAGGCCTAAAGAACAGGCCTAAAGTGTCCACGACCATATAAGGGCAATTAGTCCACGGCCCGCGGAGCGGACCGTGACACTCATGACTTCACTAATCATTCCTTCTCAAAGAACACTGGCTGTGACTTATTTATTGGTGCCTAGCACAACAGCATACTATCTCAGAAATAAATACACATTTCACCAAAACACACCATACACATGATCCATATTACACTGAATATTTGTAAACCTAGCAAATCTAATTTGCACACTAATCCAAAAGATATGATTTGTGGTTAAATGTTACAACACTTTTCACTGTCATCATGTAACTATCAAACAGCTAAATATGTATTAGGCCCAATCTTTATTGATAGCTCAGCTATGGGTCTATATTAGAGGGTTAGCCTGCTTGCTCGTGGGTAACATAACACCCTGATGAATCACACAAAACAACTTCAACAAGTTCTTTGCCAGCTCAGTTACAAAGAAATAAGCTTGAACTTGTCTTATTATTTCGGACCCCAAACTCTCTGAAATAGTATTTTCCGGTGTAGAGAGGGAATTTAAAATCATGGCTACTGTCTTTCTTTGGGCGCTCTAAGAGAGAGAGAGAGAGAGATGTCCCTATTTCACCCATGTAACACTTTCAAACTAGAAGGTATTACTATTTGGTAAAGGAGATTCATAAAACATGCTTGTAAATCTGCTATTTTTGAAAAATCTTGAACATTTATGCATTTCACATTTGTGCAGATCTATATGCTTGTAGATCTGCTATTTTTGAAAAATCTTGAACATTTGTGCAAATCGTTGAATATACTATATATTTTAAAGCGAACGTTTGTAACTCAAATCTTTGCTTCTGGGGGTCCCTGGAACCAAATATTTTGAGATGGGGGTCCGTAGCCAAATACAATACAATTTGGGGGTCCCTGGCATGAAAAAGTTTACGAAGCACTGCGTTACGCCATTCAATATTTGTTTTCATTTCTTGCACTAATATTTATTTATTTTGCACATGACATCTTATGTCATACTTCCTTGTTTAATAAGGCTTCTTGCCACTATTGTCACCAATGCTATTTCTACCTGTTGTTTCCTCAGGTCCTGACCACTACAACCCACAATTTACACAGTCCTGGGTAGATTAGCACCCCACTGAGTGCAACTTTCTAGTTCTCTATCCTTTGTTTCTCTCCCTGTTTCCTGACTGCATGTCTGTGCCATAGTTCATTCCTTTAACTTGTTTGATTCCTTGTTTAATAAAACCCACTGATGCATCGTGTATAAAGACTCCAACAAGTGCTATGTTATAACAGTTTTACTTTCTAAAGGGGTCTGAAGTTTAGAAATTAACATAGCATAACAAAACCCCAAACTACCTGATCTGTTGTCACTGGTAATATAATCTGATACATGATAGGTGGGCACAAGGGACATCTGGGCACCTCAATGTAAAATTGGCTATTTTGTCCAAAATGCTCACAAAAAGTGTGTCCCAAAATAATTATATTTGAAAAATGATCTCAACTAATGTAAAGTATAGATGATGTGAACATGCACAGTATATCATTATCAGACTTAATTTTATCCTTCAACATCTTGTTGATGCCCCAAAATGACTGGATATACAGGTTTTGTAGCAATTTGTAGCAATTGTAGAAATATAAGACCTTAATTGTTGAATGTTTAGCATGTTCTAACCATGTATACTTTACTATACTTAAAGGAGGAGTTCACCCAAAAAATGACTTATTTTCTATCAATTGCACACCCTAGCCTTGAATCCATGGATTCTTTTTTGTTTTTGTCACATTCCTAAGCTAATAATTTGATTCCCATCTCCTACCGGCTAATGTATCCGGTAGGAGACACAAAGTAGATTATTTGTGTCTCCTACCGGAAATACACACGGTCATCAAATTATTGTCTTAGGAATGCCACAAAAACAAAAATAAATCCATGAAATCAAGGCTTCATGGGGTGTGTAATTGATAGAAAATACGTTTTTTTTTTGGGTGAACTCCTCCTTTAAGAACATTTTTGGACAAAATAGCCAATTTTACGTTGATGTGCCCAGATGTCCCTAGTGCCCACCTATCCTGTTACCGTATATTCTATCTATTCCAAAACTCAACAAATCACAGGTACACTTACAGGCTAATAACTTCTGCCCTATTTTCGCGGGTGCCTTACCCATTATCACTAAACTTCTTTGCCATTTTTTACCATTTTTAAAAACATTTTCAAATAGTTCAACTAGTCGATCTACATCGACCCGTTGTGAGCTTCTAGATTGGCTATTTTAGCTATTTGAAAATGTTTTTAAAAATATAAAAAAAATGTCAAAGAAGTTTAGGGATAATGGGTAAGGCACCGGCGAAAATAGGGTTGTAAATGTCTTAATTTACCTCTGTGCTGTTTACATTTAAATTACAACTATTTGATAATAAGATCATGATAAACAAATTTACAATGAGACCACCTCAAATGCATAGGTTACTGCTCTGGTTCTGACGCTTCATCCATCTCTCCAGTTGGAAGGAGTTCTTCAACAGGACCTGAAGGTTCATCCACCCTTCCAGTTGGAAGGAGTTCTTCAACAGGAACCAACACCTGATCTGTTGAAATCAGTAGAGCATTATTATTTTAGTGTAAATGTACAGTATAACACTGGATTTAAAAACAAATACATTTAACCAGGAAAGTCCCATTGAAAAGAAGAATATTTTCTTCACGATATGCAGCAACACAACATTAAAAAGTAAAATATTAATTGGAAACATTTCATCCTAACTACTTTGTATCCATTTCCTTCATTTTCGAAACATAAAGAAACCAGATTAATTAATGAAGGAGTTTGTCTGTAGGTGTCATTGTGGTCAGTCCTCTTACCTTGGTTCAGAGTGATGTGTGCTGCAGACTTTTTCTTGTAGCAGATCAATCCAGTGAACACAAAGACCAGGCCAAGCAGCAAACCAGTTGATCCAACTACTATTTGATTCCTGTCTGACGCAGGAAGGGAGGGGTCTGAAATGTTCACACAAAACATCTATTAGAAACATCTAATACAGTTTTCTCACCCCTCTAGGTACACGTTGCCGTTTCACCAACTCTTAAATAATAATTGTGTATATTACAGTAACAGTAAAATGTGTTGAACATTTTAATTAAGTTGCCCCTGCAATGACAATAACATAATTGAATAAACACACATGATACAACCCCATACTTACCCCAGTGTTGAAACATAGGCTCAGTGAGGCTGGGGTGTTCCACCATACAGGTGATCGTCTCTCCTGATGTTGGAGTGTACTCCAGGAAGGAATGGAATTGATAATAGAAATCTCCATCAGACAACACCTGAGAGGAACTGATATCTGTAGTGATTTCCTGTCCGTCTCTCAGCCATGTGACTAGGATTTGTTTGGGGTAAAAGTTGTATGCACTGCACACAAGCATGGATGGATGTCTGCCACTGGGCAGCTTCACTGATTTCACTGCCATGTTGGGTTTAGCTGTCAGCATACCTGGAACAATTAACAAGTTATGGTATATAAATATAACACATTAGGAAGCCAAATTTGGCATTTTGACATGGGATTATTGTTCCCCCATTACCTAATACTGATTTGATGGCTGCTGTGTTGCTCTTGCACATTAGTAGCCTCCATCCTTCGTTTATAAATTTTTCCATAGCATCGTGGCTAATTCTGTTAGCTACTTGTATGCCTATGTTTGTGTATCCTGTCCAGTTGCCTTGGGTGCTGTTCCAGGTCATTATTAGTTCCTGGTTAAAATGGTTAACTATGTCAAACTCAACTTCCTCAAGACTTTGGTCTTTGTAGAAACAGTAACTGACTGACTTCAAGAAATATCCATTTGAAGCATCTGTAACGGTAGGACACAAACATATTCATGCCACTTACAATAAAAGAGAAACACTTCCATTCAATATTTAATTGATAGGCTAATACATACAGTCATGTCACTCACCGAGACCAATGTAATAAAATTGGAAATACTTGAGATACTGTACTGTACATGTTTTCATATCAATAAATATATTAAAAAAATACAAGTTTATTTTCTATCAATTACACACCCCATTAAGCATTGAATTCATGGAGATTCAACTCAATGGAGACTCTTTGATTTTCCTACCGGAGACGCCGCTGGTCATCAAATTATTGGCTTAGGAACGTGACAAAAAAAAAAAAATCTCCATGAATTCAAGGCTTCAAGGGGTGTATAATTGATAGAATTATAGAAAAAAAAAATTATGGAAATAGAAAAGTGCTCCTTGGAGCACAGGTCTCCGCCAGGTTAGGTAGGTTATTGTGGGCCAGCAATGTTCTGAATTCGCCAATCAGGATGGAATATGAAAAATCGGACGGATCCGTCTTGATCACTTGACTATGAGATAATGTGTACCGATTTGCATGAAAGTTTGATCCAATCTGAAGGATTCATAAAATAATCAATCAATCAATCAAATAAATAAAGGGTTGTCCTTGGCCTCTAGGGAGTGCACATACAATGTATTACACAGATCGGTGCAGTTATAGGTGAAAACACAAATCGGCCTGATATTGCTCCACCATGAGGCTGATTAAAAAAAATTCAAGCGGCATTTCTTCCTCTGCCTAGTGGGAATGTGCATGCAAAATGTTACGGAAATTGCATGACGTGTTCATGATTTGAGGCATTTTGTTCAAAACAGAGCACGCCTGTAACTTTGGAAGCCATTTTTAGCCAATCAGGATGGAATATGAAAAATCTGTAGGAGTACTGTCAAGGAGTACTGTTTTACCAAAAGCAGCCTCCTGGTGGCGCTATAACAGACTCATGTGAAAAACTGTGAGCAGAGGTTCTGAATTGGCATCCAGGGAATGTGTGTGCACAGTTTCGCTGCGATCAAGCCAACAGTGCCGGAGATTAGCTGTCCACAGACAGACGGAAGGACGGAAGGATGTACGGACAGGGTGCAAAACATACTCTCTTGCCATGCCTTTCGGCCTGGCGGAGACAATAAGTATTTTTTTTGGGTGAACTACTCCCCTTTAACCGTTTTTTTCCAGACTACAACATTTTGCTTAGAAAACTGAAGGTGAAAACCATAATTACAGGGGGGGGCGGCAGTGGCTCAGGGGTAGAGTGGCCGGTTGAGCGGCCGGATGGAACCCGTGAGGTTCCCAGTTCCAGTGGTGGCTTATCCAACGGGCTTGAGGTGCTGAACCAAACGGAGGCCATAATAACGTACCTGACCTGGCGGAGACTTGTGCTCCGCCTCCGAGGAGCACTTTTTCTAGTTTTAAACTGTGGCCATAACATGGCCACAGTTTAACATTTCAGTTAGTCCAGTTTTGATGTCAACGTGGTCAAATAATGCGCAAATAAGTATTGTTTTCCATTTAATGACAGTTGTTCTAGTCAAATATGTTTTTATTTAATTTGGTTTAACAATGTACAGCAGGTTCACACAAAGTTTTAAAATGTTTTAACAAACATTAAATAATACTTTCCATTTTCCCTTTCTCTTACGTACCCCCTATTGCCCCCACATACACCTAAGGTACATTTACCCCCATTTGAGAAACACTGTCTTAACTTACAAAGAAATGCTGCCAGCATAATACATTTTTCATTTCATTGATACATACAAAGTCATATCACTCACCCAGACAGAGAATTGAGAAAGTACCAAAAAAAAGGAAATTCTTGATATACATGCTTTGATAATTAGCTTCAACAACAAAGGTTCTGTGTCAGGAGAGCCTGAGAGGTTAACTTGTGCACAGGAGCTCAACACTGACAATGAAATAAAAACAAGGAAATGAATTAAAGTTGCAGCAGTCTCACAATGAGACTCCGCCTATAATGTGACAATAAAATACACTCGCCACTATTGATGTCTAAAGTAAAGTCAAGTACCACCAGATTTCTTGTGTATTTTTGTGTTTTTCGATGTTTGGAAAGACTGTTCAGAACATTTTTAATTGTGTTAATTATAACGAGGGTTGTCTTTCTTATCAGGACTAATCTCAACATGGCTAATACATCATAATTAACGTCATTTAAAAGCATGTTAAAATTGTAAAAATACTGTACATGGCCATCCTGCAGATAGGGGTCTTCAACAGGGGGTCCTCAGGTACTGCCACTTGTACCCTCTCATCCCTATTCTGGGGGGAATATTAGCCAAGAATAGCAGATCTAAAAGCTCATGCAACGTGTTGGGAGCTTGTAGATCGGTTATTTTTTGCGAAGATGTTTGGTGTACATGGAAAAAAAGGCAGACCAAGTACCGAGCCAAAGGTCAAGTTTACAAAGTATTTAGGGTTTAAGTGGTTAAATGTCTGAAAACACACATTTAACATATTCATCCAATATGTAGTGGGGGTCCCTGCTTCATCTCTCTCAGCTAAGGGGTCCTTGGCCTGAAAAATGTTAAAGACACTTGTAGCCTTGGCAGCACATCACCCCAACCGTGAACAGCGGCACTGGCTTCCTGTTAAGTTCCTCCTTTTCACCTACAAATGTCTCAAATGGCGCACGCACGCACACACAAACACACAGACACACGCGCGCATACACACACACACACACACACACACACACACACACACACACACACACACACACACACACACACACACACACACACACACACACACACACACACAACATGCAATGTATGAGGTGTAGGAATGAGGAAAATGCAGCTTTATTTGCATGAAATATTTCCTCTTAGTGTCCAAAATGAAATCAAGTAACTCACCTCAATGTATGAGAGTGTTTACACAGTAGATACTGCAGCACTTCGACAAGACGATAGAATGTACTTTGAAATGATCATCCTTTTCTCCGGAGCTGTTTGCACCTATGCACAAAGTAAGCATATGATTTTTTACTATCGCTAATCTTAATGTCGTTTTGCAAGTGATCCAATGTCCTCACTCTTAGACATACAGTGGGTTTAGCAGAATATAGTTTAGAATCACAATTTCCATGTGATCAAAACAAAGTGATCTAGATGGATAAACAATAGCAAGAATGAGTCAAAGACAAGGTTACTGATAAAGAGACAGTAAGCACACAGACAGTTTATTTTAATATAATACTGTGTTAAAGGGGTGTGTGTCCTAAATAACATGAGCTAAATCAAAAATGTATTAAATTAATTAAACTCTTCTTCTTTTTTAGCGAGTCATGTGGTTCAATTTAACTACGGGTGCTTTGAGTCTGGAGATGCCCTGTTCTCTACTACAATGGATGGTGAAGAACTCGCCTACGTAGACTTTAAGAAAGAAAAGGCAGAGTGGGCTCCTAGGATCCAATCAGTTATACATCAGCTTCATACTTCCTATACCTTTGAGTTAACAAAGCAATTCAAAGATGAATGTCCAACTATAATAAAAAGGATAGAATTTGTAAAAGACAAACCTGAGGTCAAAGGTAAGGACATTGTTTTTGAACCAACAGGTCATTGTTATGGTCCATTGATGAAACACTTTAGATGCACTGCCTCATTTTTAACCTCGTCTTTAACCCTCAGAAGCCCCTGAGACTATGATCTACACCAAAGATGAAGTGACGAAAGGGACGGAGAACACTCTCATCTGCTTTGTCAACCACTTTTTTCCTCCTTCCATCAAAGTGAAGTGGACCAAGAACGATGTGGTAATCGCTGTAGAAGATCCTGTTCTCTCGTATTCACCTAATCCTCTGATGAGACCTACCGCCACATCTCCACCCTGACCTTCACCCCCCAGGAGGGAGACGTCTATGCCTGTACTGTGGAGCATGAAGCTCTGCAGGAGCCTCAGACCAGGTTTTGGGGTGAGAACCTTACAAGTTCAAAGTTTTACTGACCAGTCAACATGTATCCTAAAACTATCAAATGCTTCGGATTGCCAAAAAAAAAGTCACATCTAAATATAATATCGATGGGCACTCTGTGGAATAAGGGTAAAATACCGGTCCACCACTGCGGAGTCTAGTTGTCCAAACACTGCGGTGCCTCCAGTTTGGCCGAGCGCCTACAAACACAAGGGGAGAGGGAGAAGAAGGCAGGGGAGAAGATGTTTGTTGCTGTGCTAGTGACTCCTACAGGCTGGGGTGGGGAATGTTGAACGGGAGGAATAGGATCGGATGGAGGTGCTATGTCCTCGCGGTGGGGGCTCCTCACTGGCAGGTGAGACAGTAGGATACAACAGAAGTGGCAACACTGAAATGCGTGGGGAGGAATTAAATGGCATAGCGACTAAATTGGGGAGACAAAGGGGTGAAACTAATTGACTACTCCAAATGAAATGGAATATATATATATATATATATATATATATATATATATATATATATATATATATATATATATATATATATATATATATATATCACCAATATTAAATAAAGTCTAAGACTAAGTTAGCTTTGTCTAGTTTGTTAACGTGTGGATACTTAGAACAAAAATTATATACATATTGCTAATAGTCAATAACAATATCATAAGTCTCCTGTCACATTGTACCCGTATGTCTCTTTGTGCCTTTTTATGCCCACATGGAGATCACTGTATACCACCCGTCTGGCTGTGCCCCTTTTATGCCCATATGGAGATCCCTGATGTCATCAGTATATGCCCATATATGGGTTATAGATAAAATAAGTAGTTTGTCATATATAACATATACTATTATGTTGTATTTATTTTTGGAATATTGTTCAATGAATTCTATTTAGTATGAAAGCAGTGCTAGTGTGTAAGGTAAAAGGTGTGTTTCATTGATGTGTTGTTCACAGAGCCTGACATCACTGAGAGCAGCTCTGCTCCAGCTGTCTTCTGTGGAGTTGGTCTGACTCTGGGTCTGCTGGGCATCACTACTGGAACATTCCTCCTTGTTAAAGCTAAACATTTGGACTGAAATGAATACTACTTCATTATGCTCATGGTATTATCCTGTTTAAATTGATGAATAAGTAACTACTGTACCGTCAGTTATATTTTTAATATAGTAAAAAGGTGCATTCACACAGCTTAGTGAATATTTCCCTATTAATTGACATAATTTTCTGCTTCTATTTCGTCGTACAACACTGAGTCTGTGCACTACACCACAGTTCACACTAGAGGGGGGACGGGCAGGGTGGCTTTTTAATCTTAATGACAAAAAAAAATATTTAATTGAGGTTTTTATAATATAATATATATTTTTCATTATCTATAGATGTTGCATTGCAAATTCATGGCTTTATTTGCAAAGATTGCAAACTTAGCCTAAAAGTTAAATAATACATTTCTTACACATGCGCTACAAAAACTTTTGAATGTATTCAAAAGGTATTTTAATTCCTGATCTGAATCTTTACTACAGGTAGTTGTACTCGATGCACTTTTCTGTAAATCTGAACTGGAATCTTGTGCAGTGGTGTTTGATTACAGTATGGCTTTAGGTTAATCACAACCCAAACATTCTCATGTTATTCATTACCAGAGCTAAACATTGATGAACAGAAACTATACAAATATTGTGATTTAGCTAGCCTGGGACCAGACGAATCTGCGAGTGCAGGCACCGCTCCATAAAGAATCCATTTCCTGTTCCAGAAGACGTGGGGCACCAATCAGGGCCCAGTATTCGAATATGGGCGACTGTAATTGGTAGTTGGTTGTAGGTCTAACCAATTGCGTCGAGGGACATTGTTTTGATCCCGCCCCTTGGGAAACAAAATGTCCTCATGGAAGCACCAGACTCATATCCACGCAGTGATATAGTCTAGCTACGCCAGGCTATGATTTAGCAGGAAATTACTGTATCTTTTGAGCTGATTCTGTCCTGCTTTAGTTGAGGTAACTAACTTTGTGTCTCCTGTAAAATAAAGCAAATCATTTAAGTTGATATTAATTAGTATTAATACAAACTCCATTATTAATCATAATGGAGAAAGTTGTCTTGTTTTGTGCTGCTTTTAATCATATGTTGTACAGGTCATCTGTAGTTGTTTTTAACCCATTATCAGTGGTTCTCTAACTTTTCCATCTCAAAATATTTATTCAAAGATTTGCAAAAATGTTCATGATTTTTCAAAAATAGCAGATCTGCATGCTCCTAGAGCTTGCATATCTGCTATTTTTGAATAGCCAAAATATGAAATAATGAATAAAGTGGTTAAAATCTAAAATGACAGATGCTTTCCCGGTCTTAATGGGTTAAATGTGCTTTACTGTATGAGGGATGAGCAGGCAGATGAGGTTAGAGTGTTAGGCATCAAACACAATGGGCTTGTGATCAGATGAGTAGTGTATTTAGTCACATATTTCAACAGATAAAGGTAAAACTAAATCAAGTGTCTGGCCATGCTTGTGCGTATAGGGAAAATGATGCTTTGGACAAGATTCAACACGCTTTAAAAAAGCCTGTAGCCTAATAAAGGTTTAGTAGGGCAGCTGACATGAATATTCAAGTTACCAGAATTTAGATTCAATCCAATTTACACAACAACAAGGACAGAAAGCTCCTTTATAATGTTCTTGCTTGATTTAGTAAGTGGTTTGCACACTACAGCAAAAAAGCACCAGGTTTGAGAGTTCAACTTCATAACCAAGTAGAGGTTAATGGTAAATAGACGGGAGTGGAAGTGCTTTTTAACATGGAAGCCAGATCCCCACCCTGGTCCCTGACCAGCATCCTAGAGGAACTGTAGATGGGATCTGTGCACAGGTCTGCAGGAGCATAAATATGCAAATAACTTCTTCTTATACACACAATCCAACCTCCATTGACTACCAATATAAAACGTGTGTGGGTGGTGTGTGTGTTTACACTTGCGCACACACGCACGCACGCACGCACGCACACACGCACGCACGCACACATGCACCCTTTCTCTCTCTCTTTTGATATAACTATGTGTACAATAAGTTGAGTAGCTTGTCCAGTTGCCAAATGTTCTGCTAGTGTTGAGGTTTATGTTTTTGGACGGCGAGCCTGCGTGGCCGTCCTAATGGACGGAGTTGAGGCATCTGAGCAATGTGGGGAGTTAACCTCTGCAGGCTTATAAAGAGAGGAGGTGGCTTAGGCGAAAAAGGGGCGTAACGGGGCGTGATTTGGTCAGGGACTCTCTGTTTGTGTGAAAAAGGGGGCGGTCTTGGTAAAAAAGGGTCTGGAACGCGTCGTCATTGCTTCGTTGCCACCGATTGGTTGCTGCAACTTGGCTTCATGCAGGGAGACGCCCCCTCTCAGGTCTGAACATGCCCCCTCTCAGATCTGAACATTCTTGGCATTCCTGCACCGCGGCCATTGCTCCCTGGCTTGATCCTGTGTCCATTTAACAGCATTGAAATGTCACCTTATAACTTCCCATCCATTACAGAATGTACCTAAAACATTTAAGTGTCCAATAAATATAAGGTACTTACGATAAACCCCAAAAAATTATCAAACATAAAGTCGGACCTTTATTTCGCATAGTATTTAGCATAGTTTTAGCTGATCTTGTGCGCACATTTTGTTCATAAAAGCAGCAGGTCCGTGAAGTGTCCACGCAGCCTAAAGCCCCGCCCACCCCTCTACACACTGAGCTTTTCATGCCGTCACACTCTGCAGAGAGGTAGACAGACTATGGAGGCATCAGAATGTTGTATTAAATTATAGAATGCACCAAAACATTAATAAGTGTCGAGTTGAATCTATTTACGCAACAATGAAGCCCCGATTTCATTTTTGGTTACAACCACATACGGAGATTTTGAAAACATGACCAATGTCAAAAAACTCCCATATCTGCTGGGCGAAGTACAACAATGTGCAAACACAGCAGCAAGATTCGTGAGTTGGTGTGATAAGAGAAGGATATCAAACGGAACACAACCACCCTAAAGACTAAGCATTGTGTATATTCCTGCACAGTGATCTTAGTACATAGAAATTGATCTATTGAAGATTCTGGTTGTATTGTTGTATTGTGCTTCCTGCTTTGGGCAGCAGCGTGGTTCTGAAAAATGTTTTCATAGTACCCTTTTGCGTAGTAAAAGCAGACATGAGGTGATGCTCTGTAGATACATTATCTGTTCCCTTTTTATGTACATATTAACCTGTACATGTTTTCAAATAAAATACATAGTCTTTCAACATAAAATGATTACATGCAAATAGAACCGCATTGTTTCACATGGCTAAAATGCATAGGCCATTCTATCATTATGCAGTGTGCTTTCATTCAATGCAAATATAACCGAATCCTGATGATGGCTCAGGTCACCAGTTGCCTCACATGTTAATGATCACATTACAATATGGATGGGCAGCGATCATTTTACTCCTCTTTGAGCCTGATGAGTTTCCTTTTTTTATACACATAGTAACCTGTAAATGTACCTTGTTTTTAAAAACACACATCTTCATGTGACGTTGACTTACAGTGGTTACTTTGTAGATTTTCATTACAAAACATACAGTAACCACTTCAGCCCATACATTTCGGCCATTTGAAAATAGCCGATCTACAAGCATTGTGAGCTTGTAGATCTGCTATTTTCAAATGATTATACATTTGGAAGTTTGTTTTTGCAGTTGCCTTTTAACATTGTTGATGTAATTCATTGCAGACGCACCTTTTTCAGACACATGTACACATTACTTTTCAAATAGTGCGTCATTTATTTTAAACATTGCCACACATAATTAATCTAAATAAAACAGATACTTGTTTGTTAGCTAGTTGTACTAATTTAGTCATTGGTCATGGCAGCGTTAGGAGAACTCCTAAACGCGATAGATCAGAGCTTGTAAATTGCCTTTAGGATATGGAATGTGGGCAATGAAAACAGACTCATAATACGAATCAAATTTACATGGAGCAAAACATATGACAAACATAACAATGTCATCTAATGACTCAAACCAACGACGCAGTAGCCCCACGCAACTGCTGTATAGCGTGTATGCTATAAGAGCTGAGCTAATTTGTACATTTCAGTGTGAGCCCCGCACTCTTATGAAATCATGGTCAATATTGCTAAATTTATGCCCAATGTTGAACTGAAGTGAAGGTCTGGGGGCGCAGGTTGTGGGTAGTGGGTAGTGGGCCACGAGATGTGGTTCCTGTAGATCACTGGGCCGATTTGCAGACTGGAGTTGAAGGCTGTATACAGCTCGAGCATGGTAAATAACCTTCGTGTGAGTGAATCACTCTGTCTCAGCACAATTACAATTACATACAAGCTGACATTCTTCAATGTAAATGTACAATATTTGAGCGCCATCTTGTTCACACATTACAACAACAATAAGGCATCAATGAAGTCAATAATATGCTATTCAATCTGTCGCATCATACACATGGACATAGTTAATGCATCTGTATGCTTAAACATGTAGGCTACATTTGTTGTTTTATAGCAATAGTATATACATTAATTTCTTGTCCTATGTATTCCTTTTTACGTTACTGTATATGTGTTGTTTAACTTGTTTAGCATAGCATAAGCATAGGACAACCACAACGTTCAGGTCGTCGCATCTGGGGTACTAGAGTCAACGTCATTGTCAAGACAACATAGAGAGTGTGTGAATGGCCCCTGCTGGACTGGCTGCTTTCCCAGTTAGCAGTACAATAGTTAGCAGTACTCTATAAAACGTCACACAGGTTTATACACCTTTAGCTATGAATTGCATTGCAAACTGAGGTGATTCAAATAGAAATTAAATGGCATGGTGTGGGCTGACTGCTTTCCCAGTTAGCAGTACTCTATAGTTAGAAGTACTCTATAACATCACTATATCACACAGGTTTATACATCTTTAGCTATGAATTGCATTGCAAACTGACGTGATTCAAATATAAATGAAATGGCATGGTGGAAAGAAGTGATCGAATGTTTTACTTAAGTAAAAGTATCAATACTGCGATGTAGAAGTAGTGTATTATGAGGAAGGATCCGGAATTAATGTGCTTCAGTAAAACTATTAGTATTAAAATGTGCTTACAGTACCCAAAGTACAAAAATGTTTGCAAATAGCAGACGTGCAGCTCACAACGCAAATCTAAACTACGACAAACGAAGCGTTATTCTCTGCCAGGCCTTGAAATACCACTACACACATTAGCTTAGCTTTGGGTGTCCACATTAGATGTAGATGAACTGCATAATACACAGAAACACTCGAAAAGAAAATAACGTCAATCATACGACAACATACATAGATATATAAGCAACATATACGAATACAATGAAAGAGTTTATCCCATTGAGTAATAACCATTATTCATGCATATTCATCATACCAAGCATCTACGCTAACTGTTGCGTTGTCTGTCGTTGACGAAAACAACTATGTACGCACGCGCAAGATCAAATGTGACGTAAAGTGTTCTGGCTTGAGGACCACAGCAATCGATCACAGACTCACCAAATGACACTAGTCAATCCAAGACCTATACATGACTATATCGTGTAAACGTATATTGTAACATTGTGTTAAACGGACTGACAATAAGGAACTGACAAAAACATATTCATGGCCAAATGAATGTCGCAGTTACAACTACACCGGAACTAAACCGGAAGTCGTCACACAGACGCATGCGCAGTCCACATCGTTACTGCTGTATATATTGTCAAACTACAAACTTATCCCTCTGAAAATTACACAGTAAACATATAAATCACTCAGTCACTTAGGCAACACGTTCCTCATACAGATGCACACGCTAATCCGCCTAAATACAGAAAGTAAATAAAATAAAACTCGCAAACCGGAAGTGACGTTGCATTAACCATAAATCACGCGAACGGTCTTCTTACCCCCTGTTTTTCAGTAGCGGGGGTCGGGGAGCGGGGTATAGTATAAACTGTTATATTAGATGAGTGAAACAGCTGTCGATACAGTCAATATAAGTAAATCATTATATGATGATAGCCTAGGACTAACATTTTTATATTTTTGGGACATTTTGTTATTTTGCACAACACCTTTGTTTGCACAACACGAAACAGCAGAAATTAAATCTGGCGAAAACAGTTGCGTGTATTAAACTTTAAAGGAAACATGCCGTAAAATATACAATAAATATCCATTTGCCTAATTCACCACTACTTTTGCGTTTGAAAAGTTACTCCTAAGGCTATCATCATATAATGATTTACTTATATTGACTGTATAATGTCCCAAAAATATAAAAAAGTTACTCCTAAGGCTATCATCATATAATGATTTACTTATATTGACTGACAGCTGTTTCACTCATGATACAATGTCTCTTTTTTTATAATATTTTATGATATAACAGTTTATACTTAGGCTGTCTGAAAGTGTAATGTTTAGAGAAATTCTAAGTTTCAAACGCAATACGCAAAAGTAGTGGTGAATTAGGCAAATGGATATTTATTGTATATTTAGACGGCATGTTTCCTTTAAAGTTGGGTAGGGTCTAGGGGCGCCCCCGCCCCCCGCTACTGAAAAACAGGGGGTAAGAAGACCGTTCGCATAAATCACACAGTCCTGCGCTCAATACGAACACCCACTGGGTGGCGCTAGAAGCCCTACATAAGCAGGTAATAGTCATACAACAATTGTAATAATGACAATAATACTTTTACTTACAGATCTAGTATTTATATGTTGTGGACTGGTGTTGATACTTACGCACTATTGTCTTGAGGTGATACTGACCACTGGCCATTAGTTTCAAAGTAATTCACACATTAACTACTTAACAATAGAGCCGTTATTTCATTCGACGCCCCTGCATAATAAGCAGAGGTGGACAGAGTAGAGTCTTTCCCAGTACTTGAGTAAGAGTACAGATACTTCCTGCTTAAATTTACTCCACTACAAGTAAAAGTAGCTCAGTCAAAATGTTACTCAAGTAAGAGTAAAAAAGTACTTGCTTTTAAATATACTTAAGTAATCAAGAGTAAATACTTTTAAAAATACTTAAGTACACGTAAAAGTACATTACTTATTTTTCACACCAATGAATTGCTGTATTTTTTTATATGGCTTTTTTTTTAATCACAAGTCAAATTAGTGCAGGTTTGATTCAAAACGAGTAAACTAAATGGATATATTTATAGCCTATAGTGGTGCAGCACAAAATAACCACTAAAACACTAAAAACATGTATATATAATATATATGAGTCCTAATACAATAAAAACGTTTCCCCTTTGAGACTGTATTCATGCCATACTGTCTGAATGGGGAAACGTGGATGAAAGACATACAATTTAGGCATACTGACTATAGCAACATTGGATGCCTTTCATTGTTTTCAAGGCGAAAAACAAACCATGTCACTCTGCCTTTCATGAATATTCAAGGCAAAAAGGCACCATATGTCACTGCTATGCGCTAACTAAAAGGGACCTGCAGTGTTATGTTTGCATCGACAACTAGTGTTGTCCCTATCTACAAATTACACACACACAAATTACACACAAATCACACACACACACACACACACACACACACACACACACACACACACACACACACACACACACACACACACACACACACACACACACACACACACACACACACACACACAGTAGGCTACTCAAGTAAATTTACAAATTCATCAGTTACTGTCCACATCTGATAATAAGCCATAATAACAATGATAAATGCAAACGAAATAAAACAAAACAAACTAAAATAAATAACTTTCTACCACTTACTTTTCAGATATGAATTATGACATTATATAAAATACATTAGCCACTAATGGTCCTATTTTACACATTTCAAAGCCCTATCTTATATGTAGGCTATTTGAACATAGCCGATCTAAGCTCACAACTACTTTCAAACATTTTTGTACTTTTACTTTTGGTACTTAAAGTACATTTTGATACCAATACTTTTGTACTTTTCATGAATTTATAATACCAGACTTTTACTAGTAACAGAGTACTTCTACCATGTAGTACTGATACTTTTACTCAAGTAAAACATGTGAGTACATTTTCCACCACTGAAGTATGCTAAAATACAGTGGTGGAATTGGAAAGTAACTAAATACATTTACTGTACAAGTACAATTTTCAGGTTGTTGTACTTTACTTGAGTATTTCCCACTTCCAATAATACTACTCCACTACAACTACTTGAAAGCTTTCTTACTAGTTACTTTTCAGATAGAAATTATGATATTATGAAACATGTATCTAATTTTCATTTTATACATAGGCTATTTGAAAATAACTGTGAGCTTGTTAATCTGATAATTGCAGAAATTGTAGTAGGCCTGTACTTTTGATACTTTAAAGGACTACTTTGTTTTTTTCACAACAAGGGTTATTTTATTAGTTTGTAATGATAATAATTAAAATATGAGTGTTAAAAAAAAATCACACCCTGTGTGAAGGAAGCGGTGCCTTTGGGGCGGGCCTTAACTCATTTCAGTTCGTCCCTATTGGTGGTCTGAGTCCACTTACCAAATTTGTACTTGGTAGCATGCTGCAAACTGGAATGATGGCTGTTTAAAGCCCAGCCAATGGGCAGACAGAGGGGGCGGGGTTTAAGTAATGACAGTTAGTCCCTATTGCTGGCTTTAGTCCGTGTACAAAATTTGTACTCCATAGCATGCTGCGAACTTGAGTTATGGCTGTTTGAAGGCCAGCCAATGGGAAGACAGAGGGGGCGGGGCTTCAGCAATTCATGCTGGTCCCTATTGGTGGTCTAAGTCCACATACCAAATGTGGACTTGGTGGCATGCTGCACACTGGAGTTATAGCTGTTTAAAATCCCGTGCTCATCCCGTGCTCATACGGGCGCTGGGGGTCCCTGGACCCCTCTTTGATAACTTCATCAATTCATGCTGGTCCCTATTGGTGGTCTAAGTCCACATACCAAATGTGGACTTGGTGGCATGCTGCAAACTGGAGTTATAGCTGTTTAAAATCCCGTGCTCATCCCGTGCTCATACGGGCGCCGGGGGTCCCTGGACCCCTCTTTGATAACGTCATCAATTCATGCTCGTCCCTATTGGTGGTCTAAGTCCACATACCAAATTTGGACTTGGTGGCATGCTGCAAACTGAAGTTATAGCTGTTTGCTTCTTTGCCGTGCTCATCCCGTGCTCATAACATACGGACGGACGCGCAAACGGACAAAGTCAAGCTTAGAGCGGTTGGCACCGCTAAAAATCATGTATTGCTTTCTATCGTTATTTAGTGATTTTTACCTGGGGGAGGGCGGGGGCATTCGGTCCATTGGTAAATAGTCATTAACGCAGCCTCCTGCTGGCCTCATGGTGGCGCTGTAACAGGCAGATTCATGTTTTGGCCTATATAGTTCAAGAGTTATAGGCCAAAACGTGAACTTAAAAGTTACTTTTCACAGTAACGCATTACTTTTTGGTGTAAGTAACTACTAAAGTAACCGCAGACCTCCTTTTTTTTTTTTTATTAGCGGTGCCAACCGCTCTAAGCTTGACTTTGTCTCCGTGTCAGTCCGTATGAGCGCGGGATGAGCACGGCAAAGAAGCAAACAGCTATAACTTCAGTTTGCAGCATGCCACCAAGTCCAAATTTGGTATGTGGACTTAGACCACCAATAGGGACGAGCATGAATTGATGACGTTATCAAAGAGGGGTCCAGGGACCCCCAGCGCCCGTATGAGCACGGGATGAGCACGGGATTTTAAACAGCTATAACTCCAGTTTGCAGCACGCCACCAAGTCCACATTTGGTATGTGGACTTGGACCACCAATAGGCACGAGCATGAATTGTTTAAGTTATCAAAGAGGGGTCCAGGGACCCCCAGCGCCCGTATGAGCACGGGATGAGCACGGGATTTTAAACAGCTATAACTCCAGTTTGCAGCATGCCACCAAGTCCACATTTGGTATGTGGACTTAGACCACCAATAGGCACGAGCATGAATCGATGAAGTTATCAAAGAGGGGTCCAGGGACCCCCAGTGCCCGTATGAGCACGGGATGAGCACGGGATTTTAAACAGCTAACTCCAGTTTGCAGCATGCCACCAAGTCCACATTTGGTATGTGGACTTAGACCACCAATAGGGACCAGCATGAATTGCTGAAGCCCCGCCCCCTCTGTCTTCCCATTGGCTGGGCTTTAAACAGCCATCATTCCAGTTTGCAGCATGCTACCAAGTACAAATTTGGTAAGTGGACTCAGACCACCAATAGGGACGAACTGAAATGAGTTAAGGCCCGCCCCAAAGGCACCGCTTCCTTCACACAGGGTGTGATTTTTTTTTTCATTTCATGCTTCTGTACCCCCAAACACTTTTTTCTTTTTTTTGGGGGGGGGGGGGGGGGGGGGGCGCTGCGCCGTCCACCATGACATCTATGTCATTCTTTCTTGTTACCTAACTATAGACCTGAATAAAATCTCCATTTTAAGAAACTCTAATAGCAGAACACAGCATTGATGTCACACTGATCAAACATTCTTCCTTATTGTCACTCTCCCGTGACAATAAGGAAGAATGTTTGATGTGTTTGTTGTTGTGTGACTGAGAATGAGGAAATTCAACATGTAACCCTGACATAAACAATGAACAAAATATTCCTGTTTGGCAGCATCACAACAACCTGTAGCTTCCTCCTTTTCAAAGCTTCACTCTAGTGTACGAGAGAGAATATGAACAAATGCAGATTTATGAAAATTGACGGAAATTATACTATTATTTGGAGCTGTTTGCACTTGTTCACATGGAATATAGTATTCCGTTAATTCAAGATTGTAAGGTGGGTGATGTCTGATTTATGCAGTCAAACTTGTTCAGCGATGGAAGAAGACATTTTTCTTGGCATTCAACCTCCACATGTGGCCTATTCTATTATGTTTCTGTTTTCTTCCATACATACAGTACCTTCACAAATCATTCCTTCTCAAAAAACACTGGCGGTGCCGATTTCCTTCTCTTTTCCACCAGTTTTAATTTAATTTAATTTTATAGAGGTAAAGGACAGCAGCTAAGAGCATGTACAAGCTCAGAAATAAATTTTGAATCAAAACACACCATACACATGATCCATATTATATTGAATATTATTAAACCGAATTGCACACTAATCCAGATGGCCGTTGGCATACTGTACCTAATTGTAGTATTTTTTTTAAGGCCACAGTTTGTAGTTTGTTACAACACTTTTCAGTTTCACTGTCATCAACAGTTAACTATAGGCCTAATCTTTATTGATAGCTCAGCTACATGGGGTCTAGATTAGAGTGTTAGCCAGCTTGCTTGCTCATGGGCAATATACTGTAACACCCTGGTGCATCACACAATACAAGTTTTTTTGCCAAATCAGTAAACAACTAAATATACCTACATTTAATCAACCATCTTGAACTTGTCTTACTGAACCTAAACACTCTGAAATGCACTTTTCTGGCGTTATGAGAGGGAAGTTAAAATCATGGCTACTATAACTGATGTCCAACTTTGGGGGGCTCTATTATGCCCCCATTTCAAACATTCCACATTTTCAAACTAGAAGGTGTTTGTTGTAGGAGATTTATAAAAAAAAAACAGCAAGCTTTTAGTATGGCTCAGACAAAATGCAGACAAACATATTCCATACTGTTGAAGTACAGATTAAAGTATCATTCAGTTTTGTGTTTTATGATCTCAATTTAATTATAAAAACAGCAATGTATTTGTCATAGATCAAATCAACACTCTGGAATACATTGCAGACTGGTTATAACTGAACAAAACAAAGCATTAAGATCATCACATCTTTTATACTAGAGACTAAATAATACACAAGACAAACACTATATAAGCTCTATGAATTAAGTAAAATGTTGTAGTTTGATAAAACCCACTGATGCACCGTGTAACAAGACTCCAACAAGTGTTCTGTTATAACAGTTTTACTTTCTATGTGTGCGTGGGGATCCCGTTTCAAACAAGCTTAGTGCTTTATGAGCCTTTCAGTTTTAGTAGACCTTGTACTGTTTTTCTCATGTCTTACTAAATAAAGTACATCAATCAATCAATCAATCTAAAGAGGCTTGAAGTTTAGAAATTATCATAGGTAACAAAACCCCAAACTACCAGATCTGTTGTCACTGCTACTATAATCTGTTCCCATACTCTACAAATCACAGTTACACTTACAGGTCCTGAACTTTTATACCATCCAGAGACATTTGAGGTCACTTACCAGAAAAGCCCTAATTACACTTACAGCGTGACAAAGCAAGTACAGTAAAAGACATATTTTTTAGCCGAAATGTCTTACTGTACCTCCGAGCTGTTTACATTTCTGACTAATAAAGTATTACATTTTGCAAATATTTGATAAGAAGATCATATAAAGATAAAGGAGTAAGAACATAATTAACTAACAACTAATAATGACCTAAATGCATCTAGTGTATAACAGCAGTACATTATGATTGTTCAGAGCATTACAATAAGACCACCTCACATGCACAGGTTACTGCTCTGGTTCTGAAGCTTCCTCCATCCCTCCAGGTGGAAGGAGATCCTCACCGGGACCTGGAGCTTCATCCGCCCTCCCAGGTGGAAGGAGTTCTTCAACAGGAACCAACACCTGATCTGTTGAAATCAGTAGAGCATTATTATTTTTGTGTAAATGTACAGTATAACACGGTTGAAAGGATTTAAAAAAAAAATACACAAACTAGGAAAGTCCCATTGAAAAGAAAAAGCATTTTTTCAACGGACACCTGATCAAGATATGCAGCAACACAACATTAAAAAGTTACATGTTAATTGGAAACATGTCATCCTAATTATTTTGTATCCATTTCCTTCATTTCCGAAACATTTAGAAACAAGATTAATTCATGAAGGATGTCATCTGTTAGTATGATTGTGGTCAGTCCTCTTACCTTGGTTCAGAGTGATGTGTGCTGCAGAATCTTTCTTGTAGTAGATCAATCCAGTGAACACAAAGACCAGACCAAGCAGCAAACCAGCTGATCCAACTACTATTTGATTCCTGTCTGACTCAGGAAGGGAGGAGTCTGAAATGTTCACAAAAATCTTCTCTTAGAAACATCTCATGCTGTCCCCCTCCTTCTCTAAGTACAACATGCAACTTCACCAACTCTTAAAATTGTGGATATTATTTAATGCAGTGACTCACAAGTTGAACTTTTTAATTTTGTTAATCCAGGAATGACAATACAATAATTTAATTGAATCGTACGTGAGCTCATTCAATAAACACAAATTAAAAATAAAATGCTCTTACCCCAGTGTTGAAACATTGGCTCAGTGAGGGTGGGGTGTTCCACCATACAGGTGATCGTCTCTCCTGGTGTTGGAGTGTACTCCAGGAAGGAATGGAATTGATAATAGAAATCTCCATCAGTCAACACCTGAGATGAACTGATATCTGTAGTGATTTCCTGGCTGTCTCTCAGCCATGTGACTAGGATTTGTTTGGGGTAAAAGTTGTATGCACTGCACACAAGCATGGATGGATGTCTGCCACTGGGCGGCTTCACTGATTTCACTGTCATGTTGGGTTTAGATGTAAATACACCTGGAACAAATGAGATATGGAATAGAAATATATAGCTAACAATTTTGCAGCACCCCTGTATTCCCTGAGATTTATTAGATGCATTATGTATGTACACACATGGCATTTCTTATCCATTACCTAAGTATTTTCTTATCGCTGGTATGTTGTTATTGCACAATTGGAACTCGTAAAATTGTCTCCATACTTTTTCTTGAGGTGTGTTCCACCTTTTTGCTACTTCTATGCCAAAGGCTGTGTGCCCTGTCCAGTTGCCTTGGGTGCTGTTCCAGGTTACTATTGTTTCTTTGTTTAAACCTTGAGTTACAATGTACTCGATTTCCTCAAGATCATGACCTTTGATTGAACAGTAAGCAATTGTTTGTTGGAAATTTCCATTTGAAGAAACTGTAATGGAATGACACAAAAGTATTGATGTTATTTAGACTAAAAACGAATCAATCAATATAGTAACGTAGTACCTACAATAGCTCAATAATATCTTTATCGTAACCTACAATAAATAAATAAATATTTTTTATTTTATATTCATACATATAAAGTCATTTCACTCACCCAAACCGAGAAGAGAGAAAGTAAAAAGAATCTTGATATACATGCTGTCATATCAATTAATATCTCCAGCAATAAAGGTTCTGTGTCACGAGATGTTAACTTGAGCACAGGAGCTCAATACTGACGATGAAACAAATAAGGAAATTACTGAAAGTTGTCACAGTCTTACAATGAGACTCCGCCTTTAATGTGACAATAGAATACACTCACTAGTGAGGTCTAAAGTCAAGTCAAGCACGACTAGGTTTCTTGGGTATACTGTATCTGTGTTTTTCCCAGGCACCGTTAATACATTTAGTAATAATAATGTGTTAATTTACTGTGATGAGGGTTGTCTATTCATCATTATTAATGCCTTTTTTGATAGAGCAGCAAGAGGCTTAGATCCCTCTCCACCTCTCTCCCCATCCCTCCTCCTCTTCCTCCCCTTTGATTGTGTGGGTTCACGTCCCATCATCGTATGGAATGAGAACCAGCCCACAGCACCACGACCACGGACGGAGCGACCATGGACGCCCAGAAGTGATGACTTCACATCACCCCTTCAACAGGGGTCCCTCGGGGCCCCCTGGAAGACATTACAACAGACTTCTAAGATTGACAGTCGACAACCCAGCCTTAAAGGAGTGTAGTTCACCAAAACAATTACTTATTGTCTTCGCCAGAAAGGCATGGCGAGAGAGTATGTTTTGCACCCTGTCTGTCCGTCCGTCCATCCGTCCGTGTGTCCGTCCGTCTGTGTATCTGTCTGTGAACAGCTAATATCCAGCACCGTTGGTCCGGTCGCTGCCAAACTGTGCACACACACTCCCTGGATGCCAATTCAGAAACTCTGCCCCACTTTTTCACATGGGCCTGGACATTTTTTGACAGTACTCCTACAGATTTTGTCCAAACGTCACGCAAATCGGTATACAGTATCTCTGTAGTCATTAAACGAAACGGATCGTTCAGATTTTAATATAACAACAAAAACAAAAAATATAACAGATCCGTCTTGATCACATGACTATAGAGATCACGTGTACCGATTAGTGTGAAATTTGGATAAAATATGAAGGAGTAAAAACATGTGTTTTACATGTTTTATAAAAGACATGGCTATGATTGGCTATGTATACCCAATTGGCTATGATTGCCTAGGTTATGACTTTGACAGGGGCCAGTTTTGAATTACAGCCACCTGAAGGTGCTCCTTTAGGGCAGTTTTGAAAGTGAGTAGGGTTTTACACTCCTTCACTACTGTGAGCGCCAAAACTGACCTAAAACCATTTTGAGTGTTTTATACTGTTATTGTATTTTTGTCTATTATTATTGTGGTATAACCAAAGGGACACAGTATTATCATTGTGATATTATTTTGTTAACTAATATCAGGTATTGTTTGTTTGAATATATTGACACATTTCTGAAACATCTGTATTGTTCTGATCTACTGCGCATGTGAAAATTGACCAGCGACGTCAGGATTACAGGGAAGGGAAAGTGAGAGTTAGTCTAGATGATGTAACTGCAGGAGCAGGACGATACAAGTTTTTGACCGTAACGTAACGTAACTTAACCGTAAGCTAAAACGTAACGTAACTTAACCGTAAGCTAAAACGTAACGTAACTTAACGTAACCGTAAGGGAATCTTGTTTTATTATTTTTTTGTTGCTGTTGGAAAGCCATTTATTATTTTCAAGAGGATCATATTTGAGAGAAGCTCAGGAGGAATATACTGTTTGGATGGAAATAAAAGATTGGACTTTTCAATAAACCCCCTAAAATACACGACGATCTCCGCCATTCCTTGGATGTTGTAAGTTGTCAATATAACAATAAGAAGTGGAGAATGCTTTAATGATATGAGTACGAGTCAATACTACAGTTCTGCATCAAGATCCTAAATTTGTCTATAATTTTGGATAAGTAAAGTCGCCATTATAACTACTTTTGGTAGGGCATTCCACATTTTTGTTGCATGGCAGGAAAACAAATTCAACCCCGTGCCAAATCGGGGTTGGATGTGATCAGTGGAGCTACCTCTGGTGTTGTGATTGTGGACTTCATGTTCACATTTTCATCTTCACGTTTTTAAAATACTTTGACAGGTACATGGGTATCTTAATGTTGTGGTGTATCTTGTAGACCAGGCCCATTGCAAGTTGCTGTACTCTGTCCTCAACCCTGAGCTAGTGATGTGTCGGTCATGAACGAACGAATCAAATGAACCAGTTCTTTTTGGTAAATGAAATGAACTAGGTCACTTCCCAAAAAGAGCCGTTCAGTCCGTTCATTGTAAATGCGATTTTTTTTGGATTGGCTGAAGAGACGGTTCACCCGTTCCTCTTTCCTCATTGGGCGAGCTGGAGGGCGGGCTCTCCCTCAGAAACAGGCAGCTTTCCTGATTGGACTGAACAACATGTGCAGGGCGGGACTGTGTCTGTGTGTGCTCGCTCTGTGGGGTGCAAGAACGGTGACCGAGATTGATTTGACTGAGACCGATTGACTGACTGACTGAGAACGAAAAGGGAAAGAATACTATCGTTGACTTTCTGAACAAAGTGCTGTGGCCGACCGACTTGTGAACGGGATGTACTGAATAAAATAAACTAGAAGGCGCCAAGGCGGTCTCGCTCCTTGACTGTGACACTCTTTCTTCAGAAAATCTGATAGATATACCATTATGCCTACACTTACAATAACTGCCCAGACGGGGTCTCTCTCTCGCTCCTTTACTGTGATAGTGACAGTCACTATTATCCTGGTCATGTCATACAATGGACCATTGAGCCAGTGACATTCCTACAGTATGTTCATTTGTGCTGTTGACACCTCGGTGGGAAGAAGACAAGACGACCGAATGACTGTGAACGTAATGTGATACCTCCGAGGTCTAATGTATGACTGTACTGTAGCCTTCTCTGGTTGCAATTACTTGCAACACACACATACAGTGCAAATTAAACAACAACGTCATGATGATTAGTATAGAAAATAACAAGACGTTATAAATGTTAAATGAAGGAATGTTGAGCAACTGCATGGCTGATATTATCAGAAACAGTTTATGTTGCATTGTATAGTTCACATTATGGAATAAGGATCGTAATCGGAACGTGACATCCCATCCCATCCCTGGGAGGGCCAGCAACAACAACCTCATAGCCTGGAGCGACGGTCGGCCAATAGATTTAAAGGTACGTCGTGTGGTGTTCCGCTGTTGAGTCTGTGAACATGAACGAACGGCAACGGACTCGAGTGACACAGCCGACCGAACGGGTCCATGCACAGGGGGAGATCCCAGCTTCCGGAAGTAATGAACGAACAAAATTAACGAAATAAATGAATCTTTTTACTGAACGAGCCTGAATGATCCGGTTCACTGAAATGAACGATATTTCCCATCACTACCCTGAGCCATCCGACCCTAGCAAAATGAGCAGGGGTTAGATGAGTTGTAAGTTTAAGGCCAAGAAGTAGCCTTACCAGTTGGGATGCCTGGAGCCTTGTTTTTAAGGTCTTAGTGGTGTTGTGGTACCATGAGGTGCATGCATAGTCGAAGTGACCTTGGGTGAGGGCGGAAATCCTGTACAAAAAACGTGTTCTTTGGTTGACCTTTTCGATGACTCTTGTTGCCATTCTATCACCAGAAAGGTTTGCCTCTAAATGGAACCTAAAACTCTAGACCCATCCCGCTCAAAGGAGACAAGGGCCCAGTTATGCGCTGCTCTGTATCCTAGCTCAACATTTTACTTAAGTAAGGGTACTTAAGTAAATGTACAGTACTTAGTTACTTTTACTTGTCACAGAGAAGTGGGGGCTGAACGTGCCCAAAGTGGAGCAGAGCACAAATGACAACCAGAGCAGTGTGCCACCACAGCCCCTGATAGCGGACTGATGAAAGTGATTCCACGGATCAAGGGTATACATATTTACACACCAAAGTACAGCGGGCCTGAGCATACCTTTTTTTAATGTAACCTCTTGGTGGTGATGAGAGGGCAGCAAAATATATACATAATTATTAAAGTTGAACAAATATCTCTGTACCTTTTTAGGAACAGTAGGAACAGAGATAAGATAACAAGAATGAGGAAATACCACAGCTTAATTTGCATGAATCATTTCCTGTTCGCGCCACAAAGAGATCAAGTAACTTCTTCCTTTTCTTGAGTTAATGCAGTAGATACTGCAGCACTTCAACAAGACAATAGAATGTACTTTGAAATATGTATTCTTTTCTCTGGAGCAGTTTGCACCTATGAACAAAGTAAGTATCGGCTACATGATTATTTCCTATCCTGATCTTATATAGTTTTGCACGTGATAACATATCTTTGTTTCAGGGAAGATCAATAAAATAAAAAAAGGAGCACAAGTGCTAGTTGCAATATACCCATTTTTTAAATCATTATCATTACTAGACCATACCCGGTCGACACATCCGTGGGGGGATATGCGCACATGATCTGGCAACCCGGGAGGCAGTTCGTCCCATAGCTGGGCAGCCCCGTAACCATGGCGACAGTGTTTCACACATAAACGCTAATAAGAAGCTGAGATTTGATGAAATTGAAAAACGGGCTTCACAGTTAAGTTCAGATGGTAATGGTCAATGGCTGTGTGCAAAATCAGAGCAATTGGTCCAGCCACTGAGGAGAACCGGGTAGCTTCACCTACTCCCACTACAGACGGACCCACTACAGACAGAGGTTACTAGAATTATAGTATGATAGTATGATAGGCTATATTACATTAATCTCTAAACTGTTCATGTGGAGGCAGATAATTAGTGTGTGTACATTGTTTTCTATAAAATAAAATAAATACAGTGAAATGCAGTTGCACTGCAGACTAAATTATTCTAAATTATTAGTCTATGAGTCAGATTCTATTTTCATAATTTCATAATTGATTTAACCATATAATAGCCACAGAAAAGACAAATAACATCATAATAGCTGTTTCCACATCAAATACATGCATGTATTAATCAGAGCGCACACATAAGAATGTAGCAATAGAAGAACACTAAATATTATTATTATTATTATCATCATTATTAATATAGGAGTGAGGGCGACTCGGGCAAGTAGAAACAACTCTCTCGGTCTCTCTCTCTCTCTCTCTCTCTCTCTCTCTCTCTCTCTCTCTCTCTCTCTCTCTCTCTCTCTCTCTCTCTCTCGTTGACTGCCTTTACTTCCCTTGTTTCTTTTGTCTGAGCTACAATACATAATACGTTCTCGGTTTTAATGTAAATCTCAGATTTAGTTGACATGGTTCCAGTCTATGAACATTTTTGAGGTAAAAAAAACGTCCAGTTTAAATGTGTCTGGTGATTTGCAGAAATGTACAGTTTCATGTCCAGTGCTGCTGGCCCACAACCTAATATGATTGTAAGAGCTACAGTACTTTGGAAAATAATTTGTGAATTCTTCTTTTTCAGCAAGTCATGTACTTAAACATACCTATGGGTGCTTTGATTCTGGTGATTTTCTACTCTCTGTGACATTGGATGATGATGAAATCTACTACGCTGACTATAAGAAAGGAAAGGTAGAGTGGGAAGCTAGGGTCCTGTCAGATGCACACAATCCCTATGCCCACGTTGATATGCTGAGACAAAAGGATGCTTGCCTAGGCGAGATGCACTTCTTTGAACAAGACAAATCTGTGAAACAGCTGGTCAACGGTACGTTTTTTTTAACCAACAGGTCACTGTTAGGGTCCATTGATACTAGTACACTTTAGATGTACTGGATAATTTCAGACATATTCTAACTCTTTTATGAAAAATTAAATAGTCTAATAATCTGCCAAACAAATGACCTTGTTAACCATCAGATGCTCCTGAGACTGTGATCTACTCCAAAGATGAAGCGGTGATGGGGGAGGAGAACACTCTCATCTGCTTTGTCAACCACTTTTTCCCTCCTTCCATCAAAGTGAAGTGGACCAAGAATGAAGAGGAAGTCATGGTACAGTAGAAGATAATATTCTCTCGTATTTAGACAATCCTGATCGGACCTACCACCACATCTCCACCCTGACCTTCACCCCCCAGGAGGGAGACGTCTATGCCTGTACTGTGGAGCATGAAGCTCTGCAGGAACCTGAGACCAGGTTTTGGGGTGAGAAACTTACAAGTTCAAAGTTATATATACAGTATGGTATATCTTTGTCGTATATGGTCCATTGATCAGACAAGAAAAACACTATTCCATAACTATTCCCTGAGTGCAAGAATATAACAAGAATCCATTTTGAAGGAGGGTTTGTCCATAGCAATGTATTTATTTCCATAGATGTGACACCTGCGTTGCCAATCACAGAGTGTGCTTGAATCACCAAAACATTGCACTTTATACAGACAGACATTTTACTTAGGACCTACCTCCCAGTCAGTCCTCCTTCTGACCACTCACAAACAAGCTTTTAAAAACAATAGACTTCTTGGCCAGCCTTTCTCAGTCAACACAAGGAATTAGCATCCGCCTAGATTTAAACATGTGACAATTTACTTTAACCCTTATCTATAAAACTATACTTTTACACAAGCTCATATTATGAAATCTTTGTTTAACATCTTATTATCTTCCAAATAAGACCACACACATTATACATTCATAATTGCAAACAGCAGTTAGAAATACAATGAATTAACAAAGACAACAGTTACTTTAAGACTGAATATTTTCCTTAACTGACGTTTCTCTTTGTTAACAACACAAGTCAGAGTTCTGTTTCATTCCCTCCTGACTGCCAGTAGGCAGTTACAGTAGTGAATAATGCCTCTCGCGCTCCGCGCAGGTCGAGTATTTATATAAACAAAGTCATGTGACGCGTAGGCTACCTGTGCGTCCGCCGTCCCGGCTACATAAGCACATGATAGCCTGCGCGCGGCCTCTTTGAACTTCTCGCTACCTGGCGTGCATCGCGGGTAGGTATTGCTTCGGAGAATCCGTGCATCGGTTCTTTGTTTTGCAGGTCCAAAGAGAGTAAGACAATACGTGTTGTTTGGTGAGTTGACATCCTGCCTGTGACTGTTGTCGAGAGCGCAATTTATTGCCCTCTTAAGGCTGTGGTTGTCAAACTATCTCCTCCTCTCTTTCTTTATCTATCGGGAGGATTTTCGAGCGTGGCTCGTTCACCAGCTACACACACACTGTCTTACACAGAGTGTTGTGATAGTGATTCCTCCACACTGGGTGTCGATCGCGTGCTGTGGGCTGCCCACAGCACTCGCCTGATTTACCTAGCTATAATAGCTTGTTTGATTAATTAAAAGTTAAATTAATTAAAAAGTAAAATTAATTTAAAAAATAAAATTGATTAAAAATAATAATAATAATCAATTAATTAAAAGTTACTGGAAGTTCCTGACGCGTACTGTGGCTGCACAGTTCTCGCTAGGATTGCCTGGTTAAACACCTGATTGACATTTAAGCTGTTCTAAACTGTTGAAGGTGAGTATCAAATCTGCTGGACGTTCTGGTTAGTGTTCAGATTTCCTAGCCTGATAAGCTAACAGCAAGCTACTTTAGCCTGACTGATTAGCTACACTTTGTGATTGTTGCTGGAGGTTACTAACGCGTTCTGTAGTTGTACAGCTCTCGCTGGTATTGCCTGGCTATACAACTGACCTGATATGGAGTGTTCGTCCTGCAAGGCTCACCTTCAGGTCGAGGACGTCTCAAGGAAGCTCTGACTGACCAGGCATGCATGAATTGTAGCATCCTGCCACTCGCTGTGAGAGAGGCCAGGCTGCATGGGGTGGAGAACTTTACAGGGGAGACCTTCCACCCTCTGGGGTCCCTTCCGGTGGGAAGGCGAAGCGCAAGCACGGGTCTCATGGCGAGCGCGGTCACCCTGCCCCGAAGAGGTCGGCGGGAGCTGACAAGGCTCCATATCGCCATGAAATGGACGATTTGCGAGCTGAAATAGAGCGCCTTAAGGCAATGGTGCAGCCACCGCCTCGCCTGACTCTAGCACCTCCTCCACACCAGGTGGCCTGGGAATCGGAGGAAGACAATGCTGACGTCCTGTCAACTGCAGCTTCAGACTCCATGTTCCATGATGGGGGTTATAGCCCCAGGTACGACCCTTCCCCCGAACGGGGGTCTCATGGTACTCCCCAGCCTGGGAGTGTGCAGGCTGAGGATGCCTCAGAGACTTCCCGCAGGAGCTCGGGAAGCACAGAGCTAGGAGACGGGCCCTGCACATTGCGTGCAACGCTGCATGCTGCCCTGGCTAAGGTCGGTTTGGATGAGCCACCGGCCGCTCAGGTTGTGAGTAACCCGTTCTTCCGACGGGTGGCTGCTGCTCCACCCTTTGCTGTCCCACCCTCGCCTCACTACTTAAGTCAGCTGAAGCAGTGTTGGGCTGATCCAGGCACACCTGCCCACCGAGGCAAGGATGCAAGAGCCCTGGCCTCCATGAGTGAGGCAGAAAAACATGGACTGGTTCACATACCTCCTGTGGACCAGTGCATTGCGGCGCTGGTTCTCCCTCCAGATGAGGCACTGAAGAACAGAGCCCGCTGTCCCAGCTCGCAGTGCCGGGTCACTGATGGCCTCCTATCAAAGGCATATGATTCCGCTGCCTGCATGGCCCGTATGGGGAACTCTCTCTCTGTGCTCCTCCTCGCCCAGTCCAAGATTTTAGAGAGCGGGCAACTAGGGAGTGAGTTGGGCGACATTAACTATGTGGCTCTTGAGACCTTCGGCTTAATATCAAGTGAACTTGGCCGTTTGATGTCCACCCTGGTCGTGACACGACGTCAAGTGTGGCTTGCTCAGGCGCCTATGTCTGACGAATGCAGAAAGGCGCTACGGAAGCTCCCTGTTGTGCCGGGCCAGTTGTTTGGGCACTAGAACGTAGGCAGCAGTCACGACAGGCTTCAGAAGCCTGGGGTCAGCGGGGTAGAGGCATGATGGCCCCCCCCGTTCGACCCTCTAAGCCACGTGGCACGCGGGACCCGCGACGCTCAGGCTACTTGAATCCTCAACCGCAGCCCTGGCAACGGGACCAGGCGGCTGCAGGCAGATGGCAACATCAGTCCGGAGGTGGGCGGCGCCCACCTCGCCAGCCCCAGCGTGGGCAATGGCATAACCAGCGCCCCCCCAAGCCCCCAAATAACCCTCCAGGCACAGCCTGAGGGTCGGGGGCCGGCGGCGGGAAGATTTTCACAGCAGCACCTGAATTATTGGGCAGACCATGCCAAGGATGCATGGGTCTTGACAACAATGTCTCAAGGTTACAGGTTGCAGTTCCGCCGCCGACCCCCACCACCTTCAGGGGTCAGGGTGACCTCGGTCACAGACCCCGTGAAGGCCCAGTGTTTGGCCCAAGAGGTGGCCAAGCTCTTGGACAAACGAGCCATAACAGTAGTTCACCCACGTTCACAGAACGAGGGGTTCTACTCAACTTACTTTCTCATCCCAAAGAAAGACGGGTCTCTCAGGCCTATACTAGACCTAAGAAGGTTGAACGTGTACCTCAATGTCCTTCCGTTTCGGATGCTTCGCACAATCGACGTCCTGCAGACGATCACACAGGGGGAGTGGTTCACCTCAATAGACCTTGGTTATCTCCAATGGTGGCGGGACAATGCATTCCTGCTGCATGGGGTTCCTCTCGGCTCAGTCCCGGCGAGACGAGAGGTAGTGACAACAGATGCCTCGCCTGAAGGTTGGGGCGCGGTATGGCAGAAGAGGTCAGTCTAGGGGGTATGGTGCTCTCGGTGGAGAGGATGCCATATCAATGTGTTAGAACTCCGGACTGTTTCCTTGGCGCTGAAGCACTTCTTACCCTTTCTCAGGGGGAAGCATGTGCTCATTCGGACAGACAGCACCTCAGTGGTGTTTCATGTCAATCATCTAGGAGGGACCAGGTCTCTGGAGTCCCTGAGGGAAGCCCAGCGACTGTGGACATGGGCTTATCCTCTATTTCCCTCGATGAGGGCAATGCACCTGCCAGGCAGAATAAACTCTGTGGCAGATTATCTGTCTTGTCAGAGACTGCCCTCTGGGGAGTGGAGATTGCACCCCCAGGTGGTACAGCTGATTTGGGATCGGTACGGGGTAGCCCGTGTAGATCTGTTTGCCTCAGAGGGCACAACTCATTGTCCTCTGTGGTTCAGCCTGGCAGAGACCAGTGCGCCACTTGGGATGGACGCTCTCGCCAACATCTGGCCGAGAGTGCTCCTGTATGCGTTTCCTCCGATCCCCCTGTTGTTGCCTGTGCTTCACAGGGTGGGATTGTCAGATCACAGAGTTCTCATGGTGGCCCCCAAGTGGCCCTCGAGAGTGTGGTATTCAACGCTCCTCAGTCTATTGGACGGGGATCCTTGGCAGCTTCCAGGGAGGGTGGACCTCCTGTCCCAGCTGGACGGGAAGGTATGGCATCCATCGCCGAGCCTCCTTCAGCTTTGGGTATGGCCATTGAGAGGGATCAGTCACTCTTGAGTGTGCTTGACCCCTCAATATGTGAGACCTTGCGGAGTGCAAGAGCCCCTTCCACAAGGTTGGTGTACTGGGGTCTAGACCCAGTCTCTTGCCCTGTACAACATGTACTACATTATTTACAGTGTCTACTTGATGCCGGCCGTGCGGCCTCAACGTTGAGGGTACACACGGCCGCTATATCATTTAATCATAGCCATATTGATGGCAGGTCAGTTGGTGCACATTACTGGGTGACACAGTTTCTGCGCGGCGCCAAGAGGTTACGCCCCCCTAGGGTGGGGCGTGCTGCAACTTGGGACCTACCTCTGGTCCTGCAGGCATTGAGCCGGGCGCCCTTTGAGCCTATGGCGGGGTCGTCCTTGAGCTCTTTATCCATTAAGACTGCGTTTCTGTTAGCAGTCACGACAGCTAAGCGTGTGAGTGAGCTCCACGCACTTTCTATTAGTCCAGTATGCCTTCATTGGAAGGCGAACGACTCTGGGGTTACACTTTGGCCGAATGTCTCATTCCTACCTAAAGTATTGCCCCCCAATCATACTAACCAGGCCATAGAGTTGGCGGCATTCCATCCTCCCCCGTTTACATCCGAGGTGGAGGAAAGGGCCCACTTACTGTGTCCAGTCTGTGCGTTGCGACCGTATACTCAGGCAACACAGAGTATTAGACGCTCAGAGCAGCTATTTGTCTGCTTCGGTGGAAAGAATAGGGGATATGCACTGTCTAAACAGCGGCTATCCCACTGGGTAGTTGACACAATTAAAAAGGCTTATGAAGTAGCCGGTAAACCTGCCCCTTCAAATGTCATCTGCCATTCTACCAGGGGCGTAGCCACGTCCTGGGCGGCGATGAAGGGGGTGTCACTGACAGACGTCTGTGCGGCGGCATCTTGGACAGCGCCTTGCACATTCTCGAGGTTCTATCGCCTTGACGTGGCCTCTGGATCCTCACTGGCGTCAGCTATCCTGCCGCTGGCTGCTACGGCAGACTAGGAGGTGGGTGCAATTCCTCGTGACACTTGTGGTATAAGTCATCCACTACTGTAACTGCCTACTGGCAGTCAGGAGGGAATGAAACAGAACGGAAGTTACGAATATAACTATGGTTCTTGGATTCCCGGATGACTGCCAGTAATACTGGTCACTCGGAATCTTTCAGGGCGAGAAGATTCTTAGAGGCCGCGCGCAGGCTATCATGTGCTTATGTAGCCGGGACGGCGGACGCACAGGTAGCCTACGCGTCACATGACTTTGTTTATATAAATACTCGACCTGCGCGGAGCGCGAGAGGCATTATTCACTACTGTAACTGCCTACTGGCAGTCATCCGGGAATTCACAGAACCATAGTTACATTCGTAACTTCCGTTATCAAGACTTTAATCATTTTAACTACACACTTAAGACCTAAGACTGAAGAATAATCAAAGTGTATATAGTTTACTGTTTACTCAGTCATCTTGACCTGGCTTCCATCACTACACATTTGCTGTCTGTGGCCGATGCCCAGGAAGGAACGATTATTACTCTGATTAGTTTAGATGAATACAAAAGCCTTGCCCTGATAATCAAGACAAGACATAGGGTGTCAATGCCTCGGCTCTGAACCAAGGAACAAAAGGTTTATCAGAATGAGTGTTGTGACTCTCACCTCCACCTGGACTCTCTAGTGTATTACAATGGCCAGGAACTCTGAACTGATTGCATTACAGCTGAGCCCACACAAAGTTGGGTGACATCTTTCCCTAGCTTACAGTACTTGACCAAAGGGCAAACTCAGTTCTAAATACAAACCTTCAATGGAAATACATGTTCTCATGTTTGAAATGCTACTTTTAGTACTGGATATACCATATCTTTACAGCACATTAATTTAGAGTAGGATTTTTTTCCCAACCAATTTTCCCCTCCCACTTTAGTCGTTATGCCAATTAGCCCTCCCTACACATTTCTGTGTTTCCACTGCTAGTGCACTTTACTGGTTCACCTGCCAGTGAGGAGTGCCCACCGGGAGTGCCTACTCCCGTTCAACAGTCCCCACGGACAGGATCCACCCAAGCCCATATGAGTCACTAGCACAGTGACAAAGATCACCCTTGCCACCCGACTTCCCTCCCCAACACGGACAAATTATGTTCTTATTGACGCTCGTCCAAGACAGATTCACTACAGTGGGTTCTAGCCTCTAGACTTCATGGTAGTGGGCAGTTTACTTTACCCCTGCACCACCTGAGTGCCTGACCAGTTCAATGTTTTGATGGCCAGTCATAATTGATATCCCAACAATCAAATAAAATACAATAAAAAGTGTGTTCTTAAAGGTAGGGTAAGTGATTTTCTTATAGCTCTATATTCTGATAGTACTCATTGCTGAAAATGTATATTTTGTTTATCAAAGAGCTGGAGAGACAAGGAGACCCCTGTTACTGAACAAACGCTCAATAGCAATGATTACATCAGAATATAGAGTTTTAACCTTTTAACAAAAAAATGTTTTATTTTAACCATAAAATATCACTTAACCTAGCTTGAAGAGATTGTATTTTTAAAATATATTATTCAGTTACTTTCTTCAGTTACTTTCTCATTTCTTGTAAAATATTTAGTATGAACGCAGTGCTAGTGTGTAAGGTAAAAGGTGTGTTTCATTGATGTGTTGTTCACAGAGCCTGACATCACTGAGAGCAGCTCTGCTCCAGCTGTCTTCTGTGGAGTTGGTCTGACTCTGGGTCTGCTGGGCATCACTACTGGAACATTCCTCCTTGTTAAAGCTAAACATTTGGACTGAAATGAATACTACTTCATTATGCTCATGGCATTGTCCTGTTTAGATTGATGAATAAGTAACTACTGTACCGTCAGTTATATTTTTAATATAGTAAACAGATCCACTCACACAGCTTAGTGAATATTTCACTATTATTTGACACATTTTCTGATCCTGCAATACTCCATGAGCTACAGTTCACACTAGCGGGGGAGGCTGAAAAACATTTAAAGTAGACTTTATTTAATTAATTTTAATTTGTTTTATATATTTGTATTTTAATTTAGCCCATAACTGAATTAATCTATTTGCAAAAATGTTAAACATGGCCTATACAAGTTTAAGAATATTTTTTACTTGATGAAATGTAAAATGTGAAACAATTCAAAAGATATTTTATGACAGTTATTTAAGTCCTAATCTGAATCTTTACAGCAGGAAGATGTCCGACAGTAACACTTTTCTGTAAGAACTGGAATCTTGTATGCAGTGTTTGTCGTGCTTTAGTTTATGTTTGTTGTCTGGACCTTAAGTAAACTATACACCAACTATAGAGCTGAATAAAATTTCGACTCAAGGAAGCTGTAACAGAAAACACCTAAGTAAAACTGAACTTAAACTTTCCCATGACAACAAGGAAGAATGTTTGATGTTGTTGTGTGACTGAGAATGAGGAAAAGCTACATCTAATCCTGGCATCAACAATGAACAAAAACATTCCTGTTTGGCAACATCACAACAACCTGTAGCTTCCTCAACACAACAGCTTACAAGTTCAGAAATAAATATATATTTAACCAAAACACACCATACACATAATCTATTTTATATTGAATATGTTTAAACCTAGGGAAATCTTTTGCACACTAATCCAGAAGGCTGTTGGCATGCCTGTAGGAAAAGTATTTTCTCAGGCCACTGTTTTTAGTTAAATGTTACACTTTTAAATGCCATGTAAATATCTAAACATGCAACTTTAAGACTAATCTGAATTGATAGCTCAGCTATAGGTCTAGACCAGAGGGTTAGCCAGCTTGCTTGCTCATGGCCCATATAACACCCTGATGAATCACACACTACAACTTCAACAAGTTCTTTACCAGATCAGTTACACAGAAATAAGCTTGAACTTGTCTTATTATTTCTGACACAAAACCTCTCTGAAATGCTCTTGTCTGGTGCTAAGAGAGGGAAGTTAAAAGCATGGCTACTGTAACTGATGGGTGCTCTAAGAGAGAGATGCCTCCATTTCACCCATTTAACGCTTTCAAACTACAGTAGAAGGTGTTTGATGTAGGATAACAAATAATTGTAAAGGCCTTTACGTTAATGAGTGACAAAATACAAATATAAACTAGATGCTATTAAAGACCAAATTACAAAATCAGTCAGTTCTGCGTTTTATGACCAATTTATTCATAAAAACAGTAATATATTTGCCATAGATCTGATCATTCCTCTGGAAACATTACAGACTAATTATAACTGGGGAAAACAATGCAGCATAAGATCATCATGTCCTTTATACTAAACACCAGTGGTGGAAAGTAACTATGGGTTACTTCCGTAACCCCGGTTTTGTAAGTTGCGAACGAGTTGTTCACATATGGGAAACAGCGCCCCCTGGCGCGATGACAGAAGCTTCACATTCGCTCCCTCAGGGCAAAAACCCTTTTTGGCCCTGTGGGCCTTCCCTCGCTTCCCAAGGTCCCTCCCCCGAGGGCATAAAAAGACCTGGCAAGCGGAAGTCATTCTCTTTACACACCAGCTTCCTTCTGCCAAGCAAAAAAGAAGGGTGTTTTTGTGAACAACTCGTTCGCAACTTACAAAACCGGGGTTACGGAAGTAACCCATAGTTTTGTTTCATTGCTCTCTCGTTGTTCACATATGGGAGATATAAACCCCCGGAATGTATCTACAACCAAGATACCACAATACCTGTCCCAGCACCTGGGCGCCAGGGCCCCGCCCCCCTCCGGGACGTGGCCCCCCTGGCACCCCGGTGCCCCCAGACCCACCGGGTCCAGGGTACGCCCCCAGACCCACCGGGTCCAGGGTACGCCCCCAGACCCACCGGGTCCAGGGTACGCCCCCCAGACCCACCGGGTCTGAGGTACGGAACAAGAAAAAGTGGGGCCCTGACAGACCTAAGTCTGCCTTATAAACTAAAGAAAACAGGCAAAGCCCGTCTAAGTTTAAAGAGGGGAAGGGCCCTGACAGACCGAAGTCCGCCTTATGAATCTAAGGCCCAGAAATCGGCCTGCCATACACTAAGATGTAGGGGCATGGACGGAACCTACAGCCGTTCCATGCACCCGTCCACCCTCAGGTGGAAGCTACGCCCAAGACTGCGTGCGCCATGGAAGACGCCGCCACGTCCAGGCTGTAGAAAGCTGCGAAAGTTGATGGAGACGCCCAACTTGCCGCTGTGCAGACGTCCTGAATAGACACCCCTCTGAAGAGGGCCCAGGACGTCGATACACTCCTAGTAGAATGCGCTCTCAGGCCTTCCGGCACTGGAGCCCCCCTACTAGTGTACGCCAGGCGAATAGCCTCCACAATCCAGCGGGAAAGCGTGGACTTAGTCACTGCCTTCCCCCCTGGTCCAGGGCCCAAGGAAACGAACAACTGACTGGGTCGGTTCGGGGCCGCAGTCCGCCGGACATACAGCCGCAGGGCTCTTACTGGACAAAGACAGTGCAGCCTCTGATCCTCCTCTGAGGTAAACGGAGGCGGGTGAAAAGCCACCAGCTCGGTCGGTGTCACCACCGCCAGATGGTTCTTGGGGATGAACGCCGGGTTGGGCTTAAGGACCACCCTACTGCCATCACCAGCGAACCTCATGCACTCCGGAGCTACCGACAGGGCATGAATGTCGCTCACCCGTTTCGCTGTTGTCAGCGCAACCAAAAGCACCGTCTTAAGCGTGAGGAACTTTAGTTCCACCGTCTCCAAAGGTTCAAAAGGAGGACGAGAGAGTGAGTCGAGCACCAGGACCAAGTCCCACGTGGGGAACAAGGACCGTGAAACAGGATGTTCACGCAACGCGCCCTTCATGAACTGGCACACCAGGGGCTGTCTTCCCACGGTTTTCCCATCATCAAAACCAACATGGTTGGCAGAGATGGCCGCCAGATACACTTTGATCGTAGAGAAAGCATTTCCCAGATCCAACCTATCCTGTAGGAAGGTCAGGACGTCTGCTACTGATGCCTGGAACGGGACCACGACCGGGGACCGTGCCACACACCACTCCTCGAACACACCCCATTTAGCTCCGTAGACGGACCTAGTGGAGTGTGCCCTAGCGGCCTGAATAGTAGCCACTACTCTAGGTGGAAGACCAGACGCAGTCAAATTCTCCCTTTCACGGGCCAGACCCACAGGTCTAGGTCTGCGGGTCTGTGATGACGGATTTCGCCCCCCGCCTGCTGCACCAGGTCCTCTCGCAGCGGGAGGGGCCAGGGCCGATCGTAAAGGAGGGGAGCTATCTCCGACCTCCACGTGCCCCATGCTGGAGCCACCAGCAGTACCGTCAGGTCCCGGAGCCTGATCCGTTCCAGGGTGGGATGGATCAGCTCCAGCGGCGGGAACGCGTAGAGCAGTCCCCTCGGCCACTCGTGCGCCAGGGCGTCCCCACCCAGCGGAGCCTGGCCTTTCACTGAGAAAAACAGCGAGCACTTCGCGTTCTCCTCTGATGCAAACAGGTCCACTCGGGGCCGTCCGAACCTGGCCCAGATCTGGTTTGCGACCGCGGGGTGCAGAGACCATTCCGAAAAATGGATCTTGCCTCTGGACAGAAGATCGGCTCCCCTGTTCAGAACCCCTGGTACATGAGAGGCGCTGATTGACTCCAGGTGCGTGTCGCACCACATTGTCAGCCTCCGCGCCAAACCGTCCAAAGTACGAGACTTCAAGCCTCCTTGTTTGTTGATGTAGGCCATGGTCGTGGTATTGTCCGTCTTGACCAGAACGTGACAACCACTGATGTGGGGCTCGAAACGTCTCAACGCCAAAAGGACCGCCATCAACTCCAAGTAGTTGATGTGGGCCCTCCTCAAACTGAGGTCCCACACACCCCTGGCCGTCCTGCCCTCGAAGGTAGCGCCCCAACCGGTCATACTGGCATCTGTGGTTATCATCTTCCTGGAGATGATCCTCCCCATTGGGACGCCTTCTGACAGGAAAGAGGCTATTTTCCATTGACGAAGGGACTGCATGCACGCTGCGGTCACCGTTACCCGGCGAAAACCCTGAGTGACCGGGATCCCTAGGGAGCCCACCCATCTCTGAAAAGGGCGCATGTGCAATCTGCCCAGACGTACCAGGGAAATGGCTGAAGCCATGAGCCCTGCCACCCTCATGCAGATTGTGTACTGGACCTTGCGTTCCAGTTGAAACATGGCCAGACACTTCAGAAAAGAGACTATCCTCTCCTGAGATAAGCGAGCCCTGAGAGTAATAGCGTCCAGCTCGATGCCTATGAAAGTAGCGTGTTGGGACGGGGTGAGCATGCACTTCTCGAGGTTCAGTGTGAAACCTAGGGAGGTCAGATGCGACACCACTGTATGGGTGTGGTGAACCACCTCCTGATACGAGTCCCCGCTCAGTAGCCAGTCGTCTATGTAACTCGCGATGCGAATGCCCCTCTGCCTCAGAGGAGCTATCGCTGCCTGAGTGCATTTCACAAACACCCTGGGACTCAACGACATTCCGAACGGGAGGACCAGGTATTCGTACACACGACCCTCGAATTCGAAGCGCAGGAATTTCCTGTGCGGCGGGTAGATGGGAACGTGAAAATATGCGTCCTTTAGATCTATCGAGCTCCACCAGTCGCCCTGTCGGACTGAACGTAGCAAAGCCGCTGCCGTCAACATTTTGAACTGAAAAGTTTTCAAATACCTGTTGAGAGCTCTGAGATCCATGATGGGACGTAAACCTCCTCCTTTCTTCTTGACTAGGAAGTATCTCGAGTAGAAACCGAGCCGGCTTTCTCCTGGTAATACTTCCCGCACGGCGTTCTTGCGTAACAGGGAGGCTATCTCCTCTCGTAACGTCGCAGCCGCTTGACCACTCGCTCGTGACAACAGTACTTTGTTGGACATGGGTGGTTTGGTGGAAAATTGCAGTTTGTACCCCCGTGCTATCGTACGGAGCACCCAAGTGTTGGGGTTGCATTCTTTCCATTTCTCGATGCGCATCGACAACGGATTGGGAGGGGTTGTTATCGTAGTCGAGCAAACCCGAGCCGCCCTCTTGGCTGCACTCGTTGGTCTGGCGAGAGTGCTTCCTACTACTTCCGGGTTCACGTGCGCGGCCATCGTTGTAGTTCTGGCTAACCGCGTGGGCCTTGCCGGTGTGTTTGTCGACACGTGTCTGCAAGCTGCGGCGGCCATTTTGGCCAGCGACACGTGTCGCTGGGTGGGGGCGGCCATTTTGGCTGCCCCCCCCGTCTCCCAGACACATTGGCTCATCTTTACCTTGTGGTGCATCTTGGACCAGGAAAAATTTTGGCGTGACCCGTGTAGCAAGTGGCGGTTTTGGCCCGCCACAAAGCCCTTGTTCTGTCCAGCGATCGCCATGGACCCCCTTGTGGGGGTCCGTAGCGATCGCTGGCTCATATTCATTTCGACTGTTTGTTGAGATTTTTTGTTGTTTTTTCTTTTGTTCTTTATTGCACAAGCATATTTTGCCATATAAAAAACATTTGCAGTTACAACAGGTGACACAGAGGCATGCACATTCTTTTGTGTGTGTGTGCTTTGGAACTTGGAGCCCGGGGCGCAATATTCTGTCGCCGCCGTAAACTCCGGAGAGAATCTCCTCCTCTTCCTCGCCGTCCTGGGACTGAGGCCCGAGGCCACTAGACCCAGACATGAAACCACCGTCTCGGGGGGGAGGGAACCGGGGGAGAAATCTTCCCTGCTCTTTGGGCAGGAATTGACAGTGTCACCTATACCGCTTGGAACCGCGGCCCCTGTAGGCGCCTCTCTGGGGCTTGTTAGGCGGGGGTCGTGTGCGTTCGTCCTCCCTCCGGTCTCGCTGTTCGCCTCTGGCGGCGGGCGGGGCGGAGAAGGACTGGGTGTGACGAGACGGAGCGTCCTGCCGGATCTGTGGCCTGCCTCTCTCCGGTCGCGCAGGACGGGGCTGTGGTTTGGGGGGAGGGGGTCTGGCTGGAGCCTGGATGCAAGACAGAGCGGCTTCATCCTGCGCCTTGCGCACCTCGTGGCTGTCTTTTAGGTAGTCCATGCCACCGTGGAAAAGGTTATCTGCGGTTACTTTTAGGTTGAGCAGTTTCTTTTTGTCGTCTACGCCCCTGAAATTAACGTGGTCGAGCCACCGAGCCCTCTCGTGGGTCACACACAATCCTAAACCCCTGCCGGTCCACTCGGTTGAGTATTTGTTGAGCGAAATGATCTCTTGAGTGAGGCGTCTCATCTCCGTCAGCTGCAGAGGTGTGGCGGCGTCTCCTGCCTCGCTCAGGAGTACCGCCAGGGACCCCTGCAGTAGAGCGGCGGCGTTCAAAGCTCTGGCGCCCGACGCAAACGCCTTGTATACAGCCTTGGTGGCTACGGAGCCGGCGATGTCTTTTTCGTTTGTCAGACAGGGAGGCTCTTTCGTTGTGTTGAACGGAGCCTTCTGGCCGCGGTGGCTGTGGAGAAGAGAACTGGCCAAGGTACGATCCATTGGGGGGACGATAACGAGGCCGAGTTCGCCCGCATTCTCACAGTCTATGTTGAACCTGAGTCTCTTTGGCTCAGCCTCGGGGCCCAGAGGAGAGTCCCATGACTTGGAAATGGCTGTCCTGAAACCCTTAGCTAAGGGAAGCTTGGATTTCTTTGCGACTTTCTCGTCCACTGATTCTAGACCCTGCCATTCTGAAAGGCTTTTGGCGGGAGTCTCCTCCGCATCATCGCCCGGCCATCTGAGCCCGCACCTCACGGTAGCGGTTTTGTAGAGCTCCAGCAGTGTGGTCTCGTCTTTTTCAGCCGATGGAGGAAGGCGGCCAGGCTGGTCCGCGGTAGCCTCCACGGGTATAGGGGGGAGGGGTCCCCCTTCGGGTGGGCCGAGGGCCATAGCCTCGGTGTCGTGCAGCACGATCTGCTTGGTGTCGTGCAGTACGTCCTCCTCAATTTCGTCGACGACGTGGTAGCTGTTCGCCTCGTTTCCATGGTGTCGAAAAGAGGTGACGGCCCCGTTGTCGACGTCGTCGTCGCCTGCGGAGGCAAAACTCTCCGGAGAGTAGTAGCGAGAGGCTGCCTGCTGTCTGTCGCCACTGTTGCGGGCCCCAGGTGGGGAGGAAGGGGAATCTATGAGGGGCTCGGCGCCGTCGTAGGTCCCTCTCACAGTAGGAGAGCGAGAGCGCGGGGCTGCTGTGTGAGTAGGTCTCGCCCCACCCTCTCTGTGAGAGGAACGAAGCTGCTCTGGGGGCTCCAGAGCACGTGCAGAGCCGGCTGCTGCCGAAGCGCGGGGCCGTCGAGTGTGGTCTTCCCATCCAGCGGACGGCCCGCGGTCCATTGGACGACGGGAGGAGAAGAGGCGTCGGTCCCCGTCGAACTCGTCCTCATAGTCGTCGTGGAAACGAGGTGGTGGGAAGGATCTTTGGGCCCTGGAGAACCGGTCCCGCAGATCGGAGGTGTGCAGGCCTGCACACTCGTAGCACCTCGGGTCACCGTAGATCGCATCCTCGGCATGCGCGAGCCCCAGGCAGGTCACGCAGTGCTCATGTGTGTCCCAGTCGTCGAGGAAAAGGCGACAGGAACGAGAGCCGCATCGTCGTGGGGGAGGCTCCAGGCTGGCCTCCCGGAGTCGGCGATCGGCGACGGCTTGACGGTCCCGTCGAGCCATGTAGACAGAAAGGTTGGCTAGGGTAGCCTAGCTTGTAGTTTGTAGGTGTTTTCCCCCGGGAAAACACGAGGGAGAAGAGGTCGGGGAACTCAATGGACAGGATCCAACCCGTCGCTTAAGAGCGTGTAGTTACCCGCGACCTTGTTGTAGAGTGAAGCTCCTTCACCGGCTTGGCAGAAGGAACAAAGAGAATGACTTCCGCTTGCCAGGTCTTTTTATGCCCTCGGGGGAGGGACCTTGGGAAGCGAGGGAAGGCCCACAGGGCCAAAAAGGGTTTTTGCCCTGAGGGAGCGAATGTGAAGCTTCTGTCATCGCGCCAGGGGGCGCTGTTTCCCATATGTGAACAACGAGAGAGCAATGAAACAAAACTAAGTACATTCACTCAAGTAGCCTACTTCACTTTAATTACTAGCAGATTAAAATGATTATATCATAAAACAAACATTAACCACTTATTTTATACTTAAGCAATTCGAAAGTAGCCCATCTAAAAGCTCACAACGCGATGTGACACGTTGTGAGCTTGAAGATCTGCTATTTTCAAAAGATTTTGAAACATTTGAGTACTTTCAGTTTGGTACTGTGCGTATACAGTATTTTGACGCCAGTACTTTTGTACTTTTTACTAAAGTCATATTTGTAACAGAGTACTTTTATATTGTCCAAAGTCTGAGTACTTCCACCACTGACACTTCACTAAGCTCTATGAATAAAACAAAAGATAGAAATAAGAAAACAATCCATCCCCAAAATAGTGACAACTGATGATTTTTCAATAAGGCCTTCAGCAACTATTGTCTTTTTGTCATGACAACAACATGTAAAACCTTTTAAAATAGTAATGGCTCCTGTTTTCCCTGTGACCCTCTTCCCTTTTATACCTCTTACAGGCAGAAGGCTGGAGACGAGATGTGTGTGTGTGTGTGTGTCTTGCGATCGAGAAAGGTCGTCACAGGCAGACCTGTATCCCGAGAGAAGACAGACTATGCACCCACTGCACACAAAAGGAAGTGGAAACCGAGCTACACTTCCTAACCGTCTGTCCATTGTACCAAGACATCAGAGACACATACTTCCCACAGATTACAACCACACACAGAGATTTTGAAAACATGACCAATGACAAAAAACTCCCATATCTGCTGGGCGAAGTACAACAATGTGCAAACACAGCAGCAAGATTCGTGAGTTGTTGTGATAGGAGAAGGATATCGAACGGAACACAACCACCCTAAAGACTAATCATTGTGTATATTCCTGCACTATACCTGCACCCAGTGATCTTGGTACATAGAAATTGATCTATTGAAGATTCTGACTTTCAAATGTACATTTTTTGTTTTGATTGTATTGCTGTATTGTTGTATTGTGCTTTTTGCTTTGGCAATGTAAACGTATGTTTTCTCATGCCAATAAAGCCCTTTGAATTGAATTGAATTGAATTGAATTGTGTGTGTGTGTGTGTGTGTGTGTGTGTGTGTGTGTGTGTGTGTGTGTGTGTGTGTGTGTGTGTGTGTGTGTGTGTGTGTGTGTGTGTGGGGGGGGGGGGTGTCACGGCAATTGTTGCTGTAATGAGAGCTCTCCCTCCCAGGTCTCAGGAGGATGACTATCTATGTTCTGCTGACGGTGGACGGCTGGAATTTGGGGCAGAGGTCCCAGAAGATGTGCTTGTGTGATTTGGTGTGTAAACCACGGCACATTCGGGTCTGGGGGAGATAATCTGTGTATCATCGCCGCACGGTGAGGAAAAACAAATTGGCCACAAGGTATTAGAACACTTCTTGAAGACGATAAGCCCCCCAATCTGTATGACCTCAACGCCCTTGAGCTACGGCACATCACCTATGACCGTGTTTGCACGTGTCCAATGTCAGACAGATTTAAGTTCAGTTGCCTGTGTGTTATCATTAGAGAAAACAACATCAAAGCTCCATGATAGACTATAGCTGTTATCCACCTTTAGGTCAGAAGATTATGAGAAACAATAATTCAAAGCTGCCCTTCCATCAGACGTGTGGACGGAAGGCCGTCCTCGGTGCTGGGAAAACAAACATCACCCCGGTGTCTCATAACAGTCTCACCATTACTGCGGCCGGTGATTTGATATTGATTAGGTTTGGCGGGAGGCCATGGGTTCTCCACCTTATTGTTCCACAACAGTACAATATGGAGTGTGTGGAGTCCCGTGACCCCTGTGCTGGCTGTATTATCCACTGTTATGGCTCCACAGCAGCCTGCGTCCAGAATGCTGAATGTGGGTTCATGTTTTTCTCACGGCCGCCGGGGGATCGAGACAAGACATTATCCATCTCTCTGTTCCTCTGCCTCCGCCTACATTCCTCTCATGTCTACCCTGATAACTTTTTTTCCCCCCCTCCATCTTTCGGGTCAGTAGCTGTTCAATGGTGTGGAGTTCTATAGTGTTGTTTTGTAATTAATTTTTCTGTCACCGAGAGGGAACAAGTGCAATAATATCTGCTCTGCCTCTCAGCGGTTCCATTTGAATATTGCAGTTTAGTGTTTGCCTCAGTTTGAAGCGCCGTGAGGTCAGATGTGATGGCGTCCTTCAGCTCGTGTTTTCCTTAACTCTATCTATTATTCATATTTAGTTTATTAGCTTAATGATGAAGGTATACAGCTGAAATTGTGAACCAAGCAAGGAAGAGATAGTACATGAAAATAGCAATAAACTTTTTTTTTAAACTATAAAAACAAAATTAAAAGACAATTATGAGAATTGTTGAGCTGGAAATAGTTAATGCTCGTCTAATTATTGATTGATCCCACTCTCACAGGTCCTGATCGAGGCAGCTGTTTCCAGGGAGCGGCGAGGCTACATGGCCATAGACAACATCATGCTGCTCAACTACCCCTGCTGTAAGTGTCACTTCACACACCAAGCACAAGGAACTATTACAAGAGGCTGTACAGACCTAGAAGAGTTGGGCCAACGAGGAGGAAACTAATGGCTGATAGAGGTACGAAATTCTCTGAAGAAAAATGTTTTAGGGAAAATGCTTTTTTAAGAAATCACTGCCGCTCTGCTGGCAGTCTCTGATCTACCTTGTTTAGATTGTATACCCCTCTTTAGCTTAGGGTTGTTTTGCAGAGAGCTTGAACCCCCGTGTTTTACTTCTTTTTTTTTTAATGATTTCAGCATTTTTTTCCCCTCTCAGGGAGTTAGTGCATCACCTTAATAATATTTACATATTCCCCCTGTTGTTGTCAGGAGAGGGTTTTGGATGGTTTGTGGATGAGTGGAGCTTTTCTTGGCATCGCGTAACAAGAGGATACCTCCGGTGATGCGGTTAGAACGCCGGCAGGGATCATTTCCTCTCCTCTATGTGCAGACCACCCAGCTAGCCCCCCCATCTCTCCCAGACACGGCAGATGGCATCTTCCACATCCTCCCACTGTGACCATTACATAATTAAGACTCTCATCAAGACCTGGGCACGATGTCGGATGCGTGGCACACGGCCAGCCCTGCATCGCTTGGCAGGCAGCGGGCGCGTGCAGGGGAGAGGAAGGGGGTGGGGGGGAGAGAGGCAGGGGGGAAGATTCAAAGAAAAGAAAAAGATTACAAAAAGAACAGCAGACAGACAGAGAAACATGCACATTTCTCCGCCTCTGTCTGAATTGGGGCTGAAACCACACAGTACGTTTGACATTTCTGGTCTAATCTGAAGATTCGGTAAGTCTTTTAACTCTGAAACCGGCATCTCAGTGGAATGAAATATTTATCAGCCTAAAGAGTCCCGGGGATAAGATGTGACACATTTAGCTGTGTAACACTGCAGATGTTCAGATGTTGCCAACTGTAGGGTCTGGTTCACACTCATTTCCCTGTTTGTTTGTGCTGCCTTGTCGTTAGGCATGAATTATGAATTAACCTTCAGGGGGAGGGAGTCACTGGAAGGAAACATGGACACCTGTGGAGTACACATGTACACCAGACACACACACACACGCACGCACGCACGCACGCACGCACGCACGCACGCACGCACGCACGCACGCACACACACACACACGCACTCACACACACACACACACACACACACACACACACTGAGGTGTGTTTTACAGGAGACCTCAAACATCTGCTTCTCCCTGATGCTTGTTGCCACGGTGACATGTCTCCCTGTCAATCATCTGGACTGACAGGTTGTGTTTTCAGAGATGTCAGGCTGAGCTGCGTGCGTCAACCTGCAGGGCTCTGACTCACTGTGTTGTTGTTCATCATGGTTTAATCACACTGTCTTCACATGAAACATGTATACCGTATATACTTTAATTGAGAAAACAAAGTTCATGATATGTGACTTCTGACTTAAGACTTGATAAAGGTCTCAGGACTTAAACTTTGTTCTCCCAATTAAAGTATATTTGTTTGGCATCTAAAGAGTTTTTTTCCCACATTGATGAACCCTTCTCTTCTCCTACACACCTGTCACCTCTGTAGGTATGGAAAGTTAAAGACTAAAATCTTATATAATGAATATGAATAATTTTGCTCTCAACAAAGCAAAAAATTGAATAATGGAGATGTTTACAGTAATACTGTATGTGATAAATGTTAACTCACTTTAAATCAGAATGAATAATATCCCAGTTGTTTATCATTTAATCAATATACACATACATTATTTAAATATGATGTTTATCTCAACATGTATTATTTCTGCTTCTCGAGGACACACTACATATAGTGACTGCACCTGCTTCATGTAACTCTATGTTTATTTGCATCTGTGACACTGTAATATGATTCAAATGTTTGTTATTGTTTTTCATTATGTATGCATTGTATTTTATATGCTGTTATCAGGGCGTCCTTGAAAAAGAGAGCTTGCTCTCAATGGGCTTCCCTGAATAAATAAAGGAAAAAGAAAGAAAAAGACATTTCAAGTGTTGTAGGGTTACTCAATGGCCACAACATGTCACTGTGCATGTAGGGGACCCATCAGACCTAAATAACATTATTGGACTGATATTAAACTACTGTGACTTATTGACCAAATGGACTTACTGTGAATTATTTAAATGAACATGAGAATCAATGGTAGTTTATAAAACGTCATGAGCTGTTATGCATTTTATTTTATTAAGTTATGAATGCATTAGAGCCCTGGTGAACAATGTTACTTAATGACATTCATGATAGTAATGGAAAAGAATTGGACCATTAAAAGATCAATTCAATAGCTCATCTAATAATGCTGCAATCTGCTCTCTGCCACTTGGAATTTAATTTATTTATTGATATTTTTAAAGATAAAATCACTGGTTGTCTCGTTGATGGCAGAGTAATGTGCTCCTTATATCCCCCCTCTCTCTCTCTCTCTCTCTCTCACTCTCTCTCACTCTCTCTCGCTCTCTCTCTCTCTCTCTCTCTCTCTCTCTCTCTCTCTCTCTCTCTCTCTCTCTCTCTCTCTCTCTCTGAGAATTCAATTAACACTCTTAAACAAACAACAACTTGATCAGCTCCAGTAAACAAATATAAATAAGTACTTAAAGCACCTTTAAGATTATTTTTAAGAGGATTATTTAAAATCCTGGTTAATAAAATAACACTTCTGCCAAATGGGTTTATGGTTTTAGGTGCATTGAATAATGAACAGTAAGTAAAAGCCTATTTAGCCTACATTGACAGCATTTCTTTCTGTATAATACCACTTCATGAAATGGAGTGTGTTTATTGTTTACAGCACAAGCGGTGGTTTTCTTAAATGAATGTTCTCTGTCTTTGCACTTCTTGCAGGCGTCCCAGAAGGTGTCAGTGTTTAAATAAAGCATTCCAGACAGTGTTTTAAAACTAAAAGCACTGAAGGCCACAGAGGCCTGGGAGCTTCTTCAGCCCTAGTGCCTTTGAAACACTGGATTGATTTCTTTTCATCTGGAATGATATATATGCCTCAGGAAGGTCTCTCTACGGTGTCTCTCTCCCTGGTGGTAACGGTGCTCTGTGGTCTGACATGGTTTATTTCCTCACAGCCCTGATGAAAGATTGAAGTTCAGGGTCTTCTTTTCAGGTTTCTTTCTGGTGCTGCAATTACAGAGTAGCTACATGTTCAAGGCTCTCATGGACTCTGACCACCTACAGTACGTGCTAATTACGCTATAGGCCTGGGGGGCGGTTATATTGTTTGAAACCAAGATGATGTGTGATTGGCGTACCTTATAACACCCTCCCTTGAAACGCTCAGGAATGTTGGCGTCAGAGGGAGGTTCATGTGAAACCGTTGGTTTGGTCACGGCACAGTGACGAGGACAGATGCCTCTGGTAATTAGCTGTCATAGCCATGCAGGTGTCTTATAAAACAAATTCTGCCTGTGCCGTGACTTGCCTCTCATCTCTGTCCATGTTGCTATCTGAACTCTGCCTGTGTCCCACATTTAAGAGACCGTCAGGAACGCTCTTGCCGATCAACCTGCCTCGGCTGCCGTTGTTGGTTGTGATCATTTTTTATGTTCGTGTCCGCAGTGCCAGCTGCTGTTCAATCTCGGCACATGGGCTCCTGCCAAGTTAACAGATTCCTCGCCAATTAGCTGGAGCCAGATTGTTAGTGTAACACCTTGCGCTCTCCATGCTTATTTCATTTGCCCTTGATTTCTGCCATCTTTGTTTTCTTTTGCAATTGGAAACTGCTAGAAATGTAGACGGCCTATGAGAGATGCATCGGAGGCCAAGCCCTGGATCTGATTGAGGGTTGGTTTGTTATTGTCTAGCCGCGAGAACGTCTGCTTCACCCTAATCAGTGGCTGTGAGATGCATTTCACACACAAAAATAATGACCAGAACATAAGACAAATGCTCTAGGTTCAAGGTTTGCTGTTGAGAATGTAGACGTGAAGGATGCTACTGCTTGTAATGGTGTAAAACAATGTGAGGAATGCCTCTAAGCTTTCTCAACAGCACTATGAACCTCAATCCATACTGCATTGCCTTGAATCTCCCACTCTTTTCCAGACCCCCTCACCCCACCTCATTAGGCCAATTGTAGCGCCTCCATTCTACTACATTCAACATTCCTTAGCATGTAGGAGTGTGTGCAGCAACAACAATATCACCCTTCTCACCTTGCTTCCCTCCCCCGAACATGACCAATGCGTTAGTATACTGTAGATGCTCACCCAAGCCAACTGTGTCACATGGGCGATATACATCATCTAGTCTGAACCAAGCACTACATCCAACTCATTGCTTTTAGTTTAAATTGCCGTTTTTATGTGTGATTTGTATGCATGTGTAGGCCTATGTATATACATTGCAGTACTTGTTTTTATTACTGTTTTATTACTGCTTGTTTTGTGTACAGGCCTTTGGGAAACCCCTTATGGGGTTTTGTGATATTGGGCTATAATAAAATGTTACTTGACTTGACGTTAGGAAGCGAGGAGGCGTGTCCTCATGTGGATGTTGTTAAACTAATGGCCGCAAATGTGAACATAGCTGCCGCCTGCCTCTGATGGCCATCCAGGTGTGCTTGATGAGCCATCGCTGTGATTATCAGCAGGCCATGTTAACAGCTTGAAGTATGGGGGGGAGGGGGGGTGGCATACAGACTAATGGTAACAGTCTTCCATGCCGACATCTCGCCACTCCGACTAGTGGCTTCCGCGTGCGGTTAGGGTTAGGGTGAGGGTTAGGTATAGGGTTCGTTAACGTCGGAAAGGCGACATGTCGGAAAGCCGCCATGTAACCCAGATGTAGACTATAACTAACTGGTGAACATTTCCTGCTTTGCCTACCAGTATACTGATTACCTGCCCGTCCATTTGTCTGCCATGGCTTTGGTCTGCAGCGGACGCAGATCGATGCCCTGCTCATGTTTCTGCCCAGAATGTTATGCCAGACAGACAATTACAAGGGTAGAAGCGAGTAACTGCAGAGGACTGTGGCTTGCATGCTGTTGTTATGGAATTTCACTTAAGAGGTTGAGAGCTCAGGGAAGGGTAAGAGCCCAGGATAAGACCATTGTGTCTGATAAGCTTTAGCTGCTCATGAATGTATGTGACGTGAATGTTTTTGAACTAAGTATTCCGTCAGTAAGTACAGTAGGCTACTTAAATCTAGTTAATTATATACCACCTGATATCATGTAAAATAGAGGCATGGATTGTGTTAATAATGATCATTGACAAATTGTCCTCATTGATGTGGTGCTGAGGATGTCTTTGGCTCAACCCCCCACCCACCAGCAGCCGTCAGCTTGGATGTCTTTTAGTGAACACTGGCTGGTCTGTGTGACAGTGGATAGAGGCTCTCTGTACATCTCAGTCAGCAAAAGTAAAAGTACTAATCATGCAGAATACCCATTTCAGTGTTTGTGATTGATGAGGATTCTCCACATAAAAATACAAATAAATATAAAAAAAATAGCCAGTTATGTGTTTCCATGTTTATCGAATTACAACTCTCCTGAGTGTTTAGGGAGTTTTTATTCATTCGAAGTAATTAGGAATTGATGGCTTCACATTTCACCCTTGATACACACGAGCCTGATAAATCGTAATATTGTATGTATATTCAAATTCAAATGAATGGTTAGATTTTGAAGTTAAATTAAATATTTAACTGATACATCGGTTTTGACGACATCTGTATGGGCAATTATGCAGCCGATATGTCTCGATTATAACCTTTATACATTTCTCAAAAGTAGCCGATCTATAAGCTCACAACGTGCCATGATGTGACGCATTGTGAGCTTATACTGTAGATCGGCATTTTTGAAACATATATGAGAAGTTCTTCTCATATTCCCCACGGCAGGAGGCGGCGGCGGACACAACACCACCGTGCGCGAGTGCCTGCAACGCCTCACGCTTCACGCTGCGTGACCTGCCACCATACCATGGTGTCCATGTCCGCCTGTCCCTGGCCAACCCCGAGGGCAAGAAGGAGGGCAGAGAGGTCACCTTTCAGACAGACGAGGACAGTAAGTCACTTTACTACATACAAAGCTAACAAACCTAAAAGTAATGGGCTCTATTACAAGGCTTTATATCAATGTACAGATCAAACCCTCAGTTTGATCTGTAGACAATGCCTCAGTGTGAGCAAAATAATGTATTTATTTTCAAACATAATGCACTTGTTTCCGATCAACCTGGTTCAACAATGAACAGTGGTTGAATTAAATACAGTCTGATCCAGTACTTTCAACTGAGACCTATTTACCTTTTTCAGTTTGTACTTGTCAACAATCCAATTATACACTTGGAATAAATCACAAAGCACTTTAAAAATGGATAGACCACTCTGCTGTGGCATAAAAAAAGGTATTTTGTCTTTCCTTTCATTTATCCGCTTCCATTCTTTTAAACTTTATCTTTTACCTATTTGATTATCTGTTCTCTTATAGCCCTACTGTGAGCTCATCATCATTGCAGATGAGGGAACCTTTGATTTGGCTACTGTAGAAGGCATTGTGTTGTTCTGCTAGCAGTGGATGTGATGGATGAGGACAAGATATTGTGATGTCACAGGAGTCTGCCCTTGATGTACCCTGAAGCCCAGCTGGACTTTCTCCCAGCTCCACTGCTTCAAGTCAGGACAGAGATCACAAGATACTTGGTCAGGTCTTCTAAATGCGGGCGGCACAATGTTTCAGGGCTTTCAGCTGAGCCTGATAGCCAAGGCAAGGTGACTTGGCAGCCTTCCAGCCTCACATGCCTGCACACCACTCTGTCACCACTTTGTTCTAATGACACCCAGGAGAACACTGGATGCACAGGAACTATTTAGGTGGGAGCGGTCTAAGATGTGCTGAAATCAAACAAAAGCCTTAACCATCACATTATGTTCATCAGGCTTGTCATACAGGGAAAGTTTTAGCCACTTTGTTTTTAATAATTTCATAAATATATTTGAAACCCAATGTTCAGCTCTTTGAGCTCTGCTAAACAGCACCCCCTATGATTGTCATTTTATACTTGCCCCAGCATTTTTTCCTCTGACTCACTTCCGGTTTGAGCCACAACAAGCTATGTGCAGCTCTCATTTCTAGCTAAATGGTCTGGTCAAATATATGTCTGTAAGTACTGTTCTTCTGATTTATTATCTCATTAATGATGAAGCATGATTGCCAGCACCTGTTTTAGAGCTCAACTGTGTTTTCTCTCTGTTACAAAAAACGTCATGTTTTTAGCCTGTTAGCTGTCACCATTAGGCTGCACTGCAGCCTCTGTGTCATGTTAGCTTGTAAGCTATTGAGCTCTGAGCTAAAGTTAATGCCAAGATGCAGCAATGCTGTATCTTTCTTTTCACTCATGTGTTTATTTGTACATATTTGGGAGTGATTTGCTTGTTATTATTTTTGGAACAGTTTCAGTTCATGCCAATTAGAATTCAGTGTTATTAATGTATTCCTTAAAAACGGATTTATACATTACTTTCTATGCCAATTCACAACTTTCTTGTACACCCTCATTTTATGTTTAAGCTACTTTTCATGTGGTTTACAGTATGTACATGCTACTTCCTTACCATTACAAATGTTAAGCTGCTTAATTCATGCTTATACGTTACTTTAAAAGCATTGTTAAAATGTTAAAATATTTACAGTGGAAAACTTTAAGAACACTTTGTAACAAATTCTTTCCATGTGCATTTCATGTCTTTGCAGTTCTACAAGTAAAAGATAAATAAAAGAAGGAAAGGAAAAAATAATTAAACCAAAACAAAGACTATCCCTTCAAACTGAATTCAGTCTCCTCCTGGTCCTTCTTTTTACTCATCTGATGTTAGCTGTCTGCCTAGCTCGGCAAGGGTGGTTATACGCTCAGCGAGGGCAGAACAGTAGAAAGACATCATCACGGCGGATTCATCTTCTAGAAAAGAAGTTACCTGCATACTGCATTCAAGCTTCCTTCTTCAGTCTTCAGTGTCACACTCATCGGTGCAAAGATGCAACAGCAACACACAGACGACAAGCCAGAGGTGCGGTCACGGTACTCAGGCTCCAGGGCTTCAAGATATACCCAATCGTCGTCCGTAAGCGCTGCTGCACTCAGAGCACGAGCAAAGGCAGAAGCAGCACGCACGCAAGCCGCTTACGCTGAAATGGAAGCTAAAATGATGATAGAACAGGCTCAAGTACAAGCAAAGATGCATGTTCTTAAACTAGAAAAAAAATGCAGCAGCAGCCTCAGCCGAGGCAGCTGTGTTTGAAGCAGCTGAGGAATACGAAGTCTTAGGGTCACAAGGTGAACTTGATCTCCAGTTCGCCCCACTCCCACCTGCCCAGAGAACATCTGAATATGTACTTCAGCACGCTCATGAAAGTGCTAGTGGATCAGCCATAGACTCCGTGTCGTTGACGCCACCACGACGACCTGGACCTACTAACACTGATCCAGCTCTGCACCGTACTGCAGCCGCTAATAACAATAATCCAGCCATACACAACACTGCAAAAGCCAGTAACAATAATCCAGCCATGCACAACACTGCGAGAGCCAGTAACAGCGATCCAGCCACGCCTTACACTGCAGGAGCCAGTAAAAGCCGTGCTGAACCAGTCAACAGTCTGCAGTGGACACATCTCAACACCTACGGTCAGACGTCCCCCATGCCAGATGTAGCTAAGTACCTGATGCGTCGGGAGATGGTCACCTCCGGCCTTCTCAAGTTTGATGACCGGCCTGAAAATTATTGGGCATGGCAATCAACGTTCCTTGCAGTTGTCAAAGAGCTGGACCTGAACTCAAGAGAGGAGTTTGATCTCCTGACAAAGTGGCTCGGACCTCAATCAACAGAGCTCGCCAGAAGGATGCGAGCAGCGCATATCCACAATACAACTGCAGGGCTTAACATGGTATGGCAGCGGCTCGAAGAAAGTTATGGATCGCCAGAAGTCATCGAACACGCTCTGTTCAATAGATTAGAAGACTTCCCAAAGATCTCTAATAGAGACAACCAGTTGTTACAGCAGCTTGGAGACCTCCTGCTTGAGGTCGAATTTGCGAAATCAGGAGGGCAGCTACCTGGCTTGGCAATCCTTGACACATCACGTGGAGTTAACCCAATTGTTGAAAAACTCCCATACGGCCTACAAGAGAAGTGGGTCAGTCAGGGGTCAAGGTACAAAGAAGAGTGGCGTGTCCCGTTCCCCCCATTCCACTTCTTCTCCGAGTTCATTCGCAGCCAGGCTAAAACAAAAAACGATCCAAGCTTCATCTTCACACACAACACACAAAGCAACTGCAAGGCAGACAAGCCCCTGAATCCCCCCAAGACACCTCTATCAGTAAGAAAGACCGAGGTCTCAGCTGAAGTTGCAGCTACCCCTTCGAGTTCACCAGAGAGAACGCCTGAGGATCCAGGAAAGCTCTGCCCATTGCACAACCTGCCGCACCCTCTGAAAAAGTGCCGTGAGTTCAGACTGAAACCACTGGAAGAGCGCAGAACTTACCTGAAGGACAAAAACATCTGCTTTAAGTGCTGCTCTTCAACCAGGCACATGGCAAAGGATTGCAAAATTGTCATCAAGTGCACAGAATGCAACAGCGACAAGCACCTAGCGGCGCTACATCCTGGCCCAGCACCATGGACCTCTGCTGGCTTAGAGACAGCAGCGGAGCAAGGCGGGGAGCAAGACCTTCCTGGGATTCCAGAGGTTACCTCAAAATGCACTGAAGTATGTGCAGGAGCTACAAGTGGAAGGTCATGCTCAAAAATATGCTTAGTTACAGTGTATCCAGCTGAACATCCTGAACAGGCAGTCCCCATGTATGCCGTCTTAGACGATCAAAGTAACCAATCACTGGCCCGTTCAGACTTCTTTGAACTCTTTGACGTAAGAGGAGGTGCAGTCCCCTACACCTTGAAGACCTGCTCAGGCGTTGTGGCTACTTCAGGAAGGAGAGCGACAAACTTTGTCGTCAAATCTATGGATGGACAGGTACAGCTCACTCTACCTACACTTGTTGAGTGTGATATGATTCCAGACGACAGGACAGAAATCCCCACTCCAGAAGTAGCACGCCATCTGGAACATCTGAGGCCTGTGGCAGACAAGATACCTCCACTCAACCCTAACGCCCAGATCCTGATCCTCTTAGGGAGAGATATCCTGGAAGTTCATAAAGTGCGGCAGCAATACAATGGAAAACACAACGATCCCTTTGCACAAAGACTTGACCTTGGATGGGTCATTGTGGGGGACGTTTGTCTGGAGAGGACCCACAAGACTAGCACCATGAGCACTTACAAAACAAACGTGTTCCTCAATGGACGGACCTCTATTCTCAGTCCCTGTTCAAGCAACTTCCAAGTCAAGGATAGAGTTGACACGCCAGCACAAACTCCATCTCTTCAGAGCGACAAGGAGGCTTCAGCTCTTGGGAGCACTGTCTTCAACCGGACTCCTGACGACAACAAGCCAGGCCAGTCAATTGAAGATCAAGCCGCCCTCGCTATCATGGATCAAGAGGTCTTCATCGATGAGACAAATAGCTGGGTGACGCCGTTACCTGTTCGCACTCCACACCGTAGTCTCCCCAAAAACTATGCACAAGACTCAAAACAACTCACCTCCCTGAGACGCAACCTGGATAAAAAGGCAGCCAACAGCCTCGCATCAGTCGCCACAAAAGCAGAAGCAATCAACCTGCTAACAAGCACAAGGGATATGCTAGCAGTGTCCAATCTGCGCCTCCACAAAATCACTTCCAATAGTGCCACAGTCATGGCATCATTCCTTCCAGAAGATCTCACCAATGATCAAAATGAAAGGCCCTGGGAAGTATGGAAAGAATCTCTTTCAGACCATAAAGGGCAGAGCATCCCAAGAGTCTACTTCCCTGCATCCCTTATCTCAGCTCAACACAAGCACCTATGTGTCTTTTCTGATGCCTCCACTAAGGCCAAACGTAACGAATGGTCTGTTGGAATAATCCAAAAGACTTTCCCCAGTGCTGATGAAAGATCACGTAAGGTCAAAGTCTCCAGTCAAGGTACTCGAGGTCTTTCTTAGGCCCTTCTCAGAAGTTGTTCTTCTGTCAAAGGACACTTAGATTTTCTTAAGGGGACCCTAAAATGTTGTGTGTCTATGTAATAGCAACACAGTGTTGGTAATAGTGGCATAACAGTGTCATACCAGGTAGGGAGTGTTCAGCTCTTTGAGCTCTGCTAAACAGCACCCCCTATGATTGTCATTTTATACTTGCCCCAGCATTTTTTCCTCTGACTCACTTCCGGTTTGAGCCACAACAAGCTATGTGCAGCTCTCATTTCTAGCTAAATGGTCTGGTCAAATATATGTCTGTAAGTACTGTTCTTCTGATTTATTATCTCATTAATGATGAAGCATGATTGCCAGCACCTGTTTTAGAGCTCAACTGTGTTTTCTCTCTGTTACAAAAAACGTCATGTTTTTAGCCTGTTAGCTGTCACCATTAGGCTGCACTGCAGCCTCTGTGTCATGTTAGCTTGTAAGCTATTGAGCTCTGAGCTAAAGTTAATGCCAAGATGCAGCAATGCTGTATCTTTCTTTTCACTCATGTTTATTTGTACATATTTGGGAGTGATTTGCTTGTTATTATTTTTGGAACAGTTTCAGTTCATGCCAATTAGAATTCAGTGTTATTAATGTATTCCTTAAAAACGGATTTATACATTACTTTCTATGCCAATTCACAACTTTCTTGTACACCCTCATTTTATGTTTAAGCTACTTTTCATGTGGTTTACAGTATGTACATGCTACTTCCTTACCATTACAAATGTTAAGCTGCTTAATTCATGTTTATACGTTACTTTAAAAGCATTGTTAAAATGTTAAAATATTTACAGTGGAAAACTTTAAGAACACTTTGTAACAAATTCTTTCCATGTGCATTTCATGTCTTTGCAGTTCTACAAGTAAAAGATAAATAAAAGAAGGAAAGGAAAAAATAATTAAACCAAAACAAAGACTATCCCTTCAAACTGAATTCAGTCTCCTCCTGGTCCTTCTTTTTACTCATCTGATGTTAGCTGTCTGCCTAGCTCGGCAAGGGTGGTTATACGCTCAGCGAGGGCAGAACACCCAATATTAGTGGGAAGAGCTGGTCATATTGTAGTGGTTTGACTCAAAACCTTTTTGTTTATTTGCTGGGGTGCCAGTCAGGGTGTGGCCTAATGATGTAAAAATATTGAACTTAAATGAAACATTTAAATAATGAGAGACAAACCCTACAAAGGGTGCATGTATTAAAGCATACCTTGTTACCGTCTCAACAACCCTTAAAAACATAGGAAAGCCAGAATTCAAATAATCAGTTACCACTGCTTCAGTAACAGCCCACAATGAAAACACAACACACAGTACAGTTTCAGTCACATATATTGAAAGTTCAAAGTTTTTAGAGAAGTCGTCAAATCAGTTCAGTCAGTTTCTTATAATGAACCAAAATAAAATATTAGATCCAACACAAATAATTCACTCCGGGTTTTCCACAGTTCCCCAAGAAAGAACGAAAGTCAGAGAAAAAACAAATACAATTCCATTAAGTTCTTCACTTAAATTCTCAGTCCAAAACAAAATGTATAATCCACAAAAATAATAAGGTTTCAGTTTAATTCCTCAGCCCAAATCAGTTAAATGTTTTAACAACCTGTGACCCACACTCCAGTTAATCATGTTCAGGAATGTGACTGTACCTGGGATTTTGACACTATCCAAACATGAATCAAAAGCACCACTGCAATCTGGTGTAAATGGGCGACACCGCCACTTCTGAATGAGAGCATAGAGGAGGAATCATAAATCATAAAGGCAAGCATAACATTCTCTGTGAGTAACGGAATCTGACATAAAACTGCGTTTGTTGATTGCAGACTGACAGGACAAAAGCAGTGGATCACCTCTCAGTCCCCCGTGACCAATAGGTAGGCCTAAGGCTCAAACTCAAAATACATGAGATTCATCATCTTCACTCTCTTCCAAGAAGATTTTGAGCATCCTCTTCATCCACGGTATTGTCGCTCAGGGACTCAGAGACAGAGAGGTTATGGACTGGATTAACATGGTTGTCCTTCTTATCCTTCCCAGGAGGATGTGTTGTTGGAACCTCCCCAGAGTCAGGGAACCCCAGGAAGTCTTCATCCTGACTCTCGTCTTCAGAAATCTCCAGCACTCTCTGTCGCTGCTGCTCATCCACTTCTCTTGCAGTGGGGCAACAAAGCTTGAGCTGAGAGACATGCACAACCCGCAAGTCCTCGCCTGTCTCCTCCAACACTACCTCATAATTCAGAGGTCCGACCTGACGAACAACTCTGTAAGGCCCCTGCCATGTAGGAGCCTGCTTGGCTGCAAAGGATTTGTCCGACTTGGACAAAGGATGAGCGTGCAACCAGACGCGAGCACTGTCTTCCAGCTGCATGTCTCGTCGGTGCTGGTCATAGTTCCTCTTTTGTCTTAGACGAGCCTTGGACAGGTTTTTGGAGACAAAAGAACTCAGGTCATTCAGTTCTGTGATTTTTGAACAGGCTGGAGAAGTAGGTGGGACATCCTGTGGCTGCACCAGCACATCCCGGGGTCCTCTCAGGGGTCGGCTGAGGTTGAGTTCACCTGGTGTCACTCCGGTGGACTCATGAACGGATGAATTCAGGGCAAATCGACCCCCGGTCCAAGGATTGAGCTTTGCCTTTGGGGTCTTCATGATGTCCCATAACCGCTCATTAAGGAGAGTGTAAGAGGGCCCGGTGTCAAGTATAGCACTTCCCTGCCAATGCCTGATGGTCAAAGGCACTATCAGCTGTTGGGGACTCGGACTGCCAAATGTTGAGGAGGCAGGGCTGTACATGTTAGACATAGGAGTGAAGGACTGTGAGGTCACAGAGGGTGTTGTCTGAACAGTAGAAAGGGGCAAGGCATTCACAGAGCGTGTCGTCTGCATGGTGAAAGGGCTCAAGACTTTCACAGAGGGTGGACATGCTTTTTCCTCCCACTGTTGCTCTGAACGGCCCTGACATGAAATGAAGGGCTTCTGCTTTTTGGACTGATATTGTGGGCATGAGGCTGGAGCATGACTCCCCTTACACCTCCAACAAAAAACCTGATTTGGGTTAGTAGCTGGTTTTGTTTGTGAGGGGAGTTGAATGGGGTTAGAGGAGTGGGTGCCTTCTCCTTTAGTTCCATGTTTATGCAGTTGTTTTAATCGTTGGTTATACAGAGCCTGACTTTGTCTGTCTTTTTCCAACTGCTGTCCCAGTCGAACCAGATCATTCACTGTACTCACTCTTCCGCGAAGCTGGCTGGCCAACCGTGTGTCAATGTTTTTGAGGATCAGCTTAACAATGGCCTCCTCTGACATGAGGGGATTCCATCGAAGGCACAAGGAGCGATACGTGAAGGCAAAGTCGCGGATGCTCTCATCCGATTCTTCCCCTTGCACACATGTTCTCACTCGCTCTGCCAACTCATCCTCATAATCCTCTGACAAAAAAGCTGAGAGAAACTTAGCCTTAAAGTCGGCCCAGGTACGAGTAGAGAGTCCAACTACATCCCACCAGTCCCCAGCTGTACCATGGAGTACATTCTGCAGTGTTGTTATCAGCTCCTCATCAGACAGTGGGTTCAATGCTAAGAAGTCATGGCATTTCTCAAGATACAGCAGGGGGTCCTGGCTGTCCTCCATCCTTCCAAAAGAGGGAAACTGTAGCTTGATGGGACTTTTCCCTCCGTATCTACCCCTCAGTTCAACTGGAATTGGAGAATTGGCTGGAGAAAGGAGGTTTTCTCTTTGTGTACCGAGATCCATAGTTGACTTTAAGTGTTGCAGCCCCCCTTTCAGAACTGGTGGCTCATCCACTGGTGTGGTCTGGACAGCACCATTTGCACCTGGTGTGGTCTGAACTGAGGCATTTGCCAGTGTGGTTATGTGCAGTGACTGGTGTCTTAGGGTTTCCATATCACTTGCCCGATTATTCATATGCTGAGAACTTAGATGAACTTCGTTCTGAGGATGCCGCACCGTCTGCGTCATGGGGTTAAGGGCTTCCATCAAATCCTTCAGCATCTCAGCATGATGCACTTTCAGACGCCAATGTACTGAGCTGTCAACTTGCTTCCTTAGAAACTCAAATTGTCTGTCCATTGAGCGATTTATTGCCTGTATTTGCATTTCGCAATGAGCGGTGATCTTGTCAGACAAGGCTTTAAGCATTCTCTCCATCTCCTGGTGGCTGATTGATGCTTCCGCAAGGGACGCACAATACCTGGACATTCTGCCACTGTTTTCATCCTGTGTAATTTGAACAGGTTGTGATATTTCAGGAAGAGGCACATCATGGGGTGGAAGGGAGAAAGGTTTCCTGGTAGAAAGCATCTCTGATGCAATGCCAGAAGCCCCATCTTGTGGGGGAAGGGGGAAGGGATTCAATAGCGGAGGCCTATCCGATTCAGAGACAGTAGCCCCCTCTTGTGGATGAAGGGAGAAAGCATCCACAGCCAACTCTGATGGCCCACATAAATCCATGTCCAGTAATGAACAGGTGGTTGTATGGCTCATGTGCTGTTGTTGTGCACTGTGTTCCTCATTCCTTCCAGGCTGGGGCACAGATGCAGCCTCCTGTGGTTGATCCTGTATTTCATCCTGCTGGGTGTTTTGCCAGAGCTCCAGCACAGAGGCCATTTCACGACTCAACCAAAATATTTGATTGTAAAGGAAAAGGTTTACTGCAAAAAAAGAGAAAGAAAAAAAGTTTATTTTCCCACACAGTGTAAAGGTGTTTTGTAGTTATTTTTTTGCGACTGTAGATCACAAGGCTGCACACGTTTTATTTTTATTTTGGTTTCATCCTTTTGACTGCGATTTGACTTAATACCTTTTTGTTTGTTTGCTGGGGTGCTAGTTAGGTGTGACCTGATGATGTACACATATTGAACTTCAATGAAAAGTTGATGAGAAACAAAACCTACAAAGGGTGCATGTATCAAAGCATACTTCAATACCCATCTCATGAACTCTTAAAAGGTATAGGAGAACAACCCACATTCAAATAATCACAGTTAACATTGTTTCAATAATACAGCCCACAATATTAAAACACAACACACAGTACTTCAGTTTCTGTCTGTTATATTGAAAGTTCAAAGGGTTTAGGAAAGTCAGTCAAATCGGTTCAGTCAGTTTCTAATTAAGTAAAATAAAAATATTAGATCCAACAAAAATAATCCAAAAACTGGGTTTTCCACAGTTCCCCAAGAAAGAAAGAAAGTCAAAGAAAAACAAACACATTTCCCTCATAAGTTCTCAGGCCAAAACAAAATAAATAATCCACAAGAATTATTCTGTTTCCTCTCCCACAAAATAAATGTTTATAGCCGACCTGTGAGCAAGCAACGTGGCAATCTGCTGTAAACGAGCAACGTTGCCACTTCAGAATGAGAGCGTAGAGGAGGAATCCATGAAAGGCAAGTGTGAGCTTCTCTGTGACTGAGTAACGCAATCTGACATAAAATGGACTGGTAAACTAGTCAAACAGTCGCACAACATACCAGTGTAAGTCCACCACGTTCTCGTTGTCTGCCCTCTTCTCACTCCCCCTTTGTGGAGGTGGGGGGAATGTATGAGTGGTGAGAAAAAGAGGAATTGTGCCAAAGCTGGCAGGAGAAATGCTTGACTGTCATTTTATATGCCAGGCTGAGCAATGGGCATCCACAAGCGCGCGTGCGCGTGTGTGTGTGCGTGCGTGCGTGTGTGTTTGCGTGTATATGTGCGTACACTCGCATGCCCATTTACAGTATGGAGCGAGTGGAAAGTCAGTCCACTCAGCAGATCTCCAAAAATATTGATATTCACAAATCCCCTTATATGGAGTGCCGTGATGGCATCAATATGACGTCATAGTAATTGACGTCATAGACTGGCCTGGACTCCATACTCTGGACATCATGTCCAGAGTGCTTCTGACTTCTGGAGCACACAGAGGGTTAGATAATAATATAGACTTCTCATGGCTGTGATAATGATTCCCAAAGTCAGGTCGTCAGATTGTTAGACACAGACATGGGTCAAACGTGACATTGATGAGCGACGCTCCTCTCGAAAGTTGAACTATTTTCTGCTTGAAGCCCCCAGGGTGCTCCATCAAAAAACGCTTGACGGTGAGACACGATGAAACACGATGCTGGAAAGAGGAGCCCGACCAAGTCTTTACCATATAAATGCATGGCAGAAAGGTTCTGGCAGCATGAGAAAAATAATAAAAGGCCATTGCAGTATGCAGCAACTGGGATGTGTTTCTGTGGGACATTAAAGTCTCTGTCTCTGTCACAAGACTTGAGAGGCCTGTAGAAGCTTTATGAGGGAACAGGGACAATTTTATAGGTGTTGATACACACTATTCAGCTGGGGCCAATGAGCGCTTCTCCTCTGGGTGAGACAGAAAGCACCATCACCGTCCTGCTTCGTACTGCTCCGGGTCGAGGAGCTCCTGTAAGGTGAGCACGCACACGCACACGCACACGCACACACACACACACACACACACACACACACACACACACACACCTGCATCACTACATTGTTGCTGAACTACGTCTGCACAGTGTAGGGATTGGCGCCCCAGCCTGTGTCTTCCGTGAGGAAGAAGCCCACAAACCCACTGTGAGGCTTTTTAAGGAGGGCCTTTCAGGCAAGCTGCAAGTGGAGCCTGCAGACAGTACCACCACGGCCCAAGACACCATCACGCCGGAGTGAAATGTTTGGAGCGGGGGAGTCTGGTGCAGCGCTCAGGTCCTGGACCTGCTGAGACGAAGGAGGGGCCCGGACAGGAGGCCATCCACAGAGCCTACTACAGTAGTCCCTCCACGTGCCAGAGCCTCCCCCGGCAGAGTAGTTCTGGAGAAGCGGACTGAGGGGCCCTGTCTTGCCCTAAGAGGACTGACTGGGACGTAAGTCAGGGCTTGATCAACCCTGGCTGGTTCTTCTGGGCAAGGGTGTATGTTGCGAGACCCAAAACACCCGTCGACCCCAGGCTACAACACTGATTGTACGTCCCAGCCCCAGGTGCATCCACGTGATGTTTTTTTATTGTGTAGTTTTATTGGCAATGTTTTTTTTCTTCAAATTGCAGTACTATTCATATATCAGTAATGCTGTTTCATACATTGTCTTCTTAAATTCATCTTAATTGGGTTATCAAAGTATATTACCTGTATCTGTACACAGCATTATCCTGGTTACTACTACTTGTAAAAAGTCCTGTTTTCAGAATCAGAATCCTCTTTATTGTCACGTCACAGGTTTACAGGTGTAAAGAAGTGGGTGAAATTATTTTTGTTCAAGTGCGCTCCATCATTTGTAGTTGTTGTGAGAAGACAGAGGATAGAGGTAGGGTGGAGCAGGAGAGGTATTTTAGCAGTGATTTCAGAAAAGAGAACGTTAGATCTGTGCGTGAACTTAATGTCAACTGTTTCTTTCATCCAGACATGCTGTATTTAACAACTTGAAGCATAATAAGACATCAGGAACTTCAGGAAGAAACGTTTTGTACTTGCTCATCCAATTATATCTCTGCTCAAAGTCAAAGATGTAATCCGCCAGGGAAACAAAACTGTCTTTGAAATGTTATTGAAAATGTGAATATGGCTCATAGCCTGTCTACCTTGGTTGCACCGTAATGATGTAATGACAGTACTTTATTCTATTCCTTCTCTCCATTGTCCCTGTGCCTTTACATCTTCTCATTCTCAAGGATACTACCCCATAGAACTGCCCCTTAAAGTAGCACACAATCTTAAAAGTATCCTGTTGTGTGTGTGATTCCCAAGTATTTTTTTTATCTTGTAAGTGCATGTTTAACATATAGAAAAGAGAATCTTTTGCTTGATTTACAGCACGATTTCAACATGGGTTAGAATTTAAAACTCCTGTAGTGTGAGCCCAGCTTTAAGTAGCACACTCACAGCAGCAGGATTAAAAACTAGAGATGCACCGATCAATCGGCCGCCGATTATAAAAGCCGTTTTTTGGTCCAACCGGCTGAATCGGTGCTCGGCCGGTCACTAACGTAACATCCGGTATCTGCCGGTAAAATTGAAACGCATGCGCGCTGCGCAGCATTGCGTTCAAACAGAGCGAGCGAAGCAGCAGGTTGAGATTCAGGAAGAAAAACAAAACAACAACATGTCGCTAATTTGGAGTTATTTCACCGTGTGCCAGGATGATATAACGCATGCACTTTGCAATGAGTGCAAGGCAAAAGTAAGCCGTTGAGGAAAAACCCCGAAAAGTTTTGGAACAACAAACTTAAGACGTCACTTATCAAAGCACCCCGGTTTGTCTGCAAAATACGACGAGGAAACTGCTGTGAGAGCAAGGAATGCAGCGGCCCCCCCTCCCCCACATGCAGACGCGCAACCACCTGTGGCTGCTCTTTTCGACATAAACACAGAGAAGGACAAAGTCACAACAAGAAAAATAATGGAGTTCATGGCACTGGATGACCAGCCGTTTTCCGTGGTCGATGATAGAGGCTTCAAAAGTCTGGTAAAACAGCTGAGTCCACGGTACAAATTGCCAAGTAGGAAATATTTTACTGAAAAAGCGCTGCCAGAGTTATTTGCTGTTGTTGAAACCCATATACGCAGCCTGCTAGAAGCTAGTAAATCTCAAGTCAGTTTCACAACGGACATTTGGACATCTAACGTGAGCTTAATGTCAATGTTGAGCCTCACTGCACAATGGTTGGACGATGACTTTGTGCGACAGCAAGTCCTTCTACACTGTGAAGAATGCCCTGGGTCCCACACTGCTGCTAATCTAAAAGCCAAATTTGAGAAGATGTTGGACACGTGGAATATAGACAAGAAGAGGGTTCATGTTGTGTTGCGTGACAACGCTAGAAATATGGTCAAAGCACTAGAAGACGGCCAGTTGCCCAGCTTAGGATGTATGGCGCATACACTGCAGTTAGCGGTGAATGAGGGACTGCAGTCCCAGCGCAGTATTATTGATGCTGTGGCAATAGGGAGGAAAATGGTAACTCATTTTAAACACTCATCGCTAGCCTATTCAAGATTTCATGCTATCCAGAAGGATTTCGGTCAGACAACGAAACGCCTGCAGCAAGATGTACCCACTCGGTGGAATAGCACGTTCTACATGTTGCAGTCGCTGCTAGAACAGAGACGTGTCCTGGGAGCATACGCAGCAGAGCACGACCTCCCGGCCGTACTCAACGCACATCAGTGGGGGATAGTTGAGAATGTTTTGAGCCTCCTTCAACCTTTCGAGGAAACGACTAAAGACATAAGCTCCTCAGCAGCAACAGCCGCAGATGTCATTCCTGCTATCACTGCACTGAAGCGCATTTTGGAGAGACCAGCAGACACAGACCGTGGTGTGGGCACCGCGAAGGCGACGCTGTTGGAAGCGGTCCAGAGAAGGTTCGGCGACATCGAGAAGAATCCACTCTACACTGTGGCCACCATTCTGGATCCCAGGCAAGTTATAAGTTACTAACATACTGCTAATAATGTAACATAACTATGTTTATTAGCCTATTACTATTCTTACATTAACATATGCCATGCTATACTAAGCTATAGGCTAATGTGTTTGCCTGGCTATATCAAAACATAACATTATAAAATGTATAATGTATAATTTATAATATAAATTATATATATTATAAATCATTCAACAATAATGTATTTAATTTAATGTTTTATTGTTGCCTTTTTACTACCTGCTTTTGTGTATGTATTGTGCACAACTATGATGATATGCCTGGCTATAACTTCATCATTTTTAATTTTTTTGTCTCTTCATACAAAAGGTATAAAAATCGCTACTTCTCTGCAGAAGTTAAGGATGGGGTGAAAAGGGAGCTGCTGACTATGCTGGACAAGACCAGCAGAGCCACACCAGGGGAACCTGTTGCAGAAGCCACAGAAGAACCTGCAGCCAAAAAGCCACGTAGTCTACTGCTTTCAGTGCATGATGAAATACTGAAGGAGAGTGCTGCTACTGAGGAAGAGTATCTGCAGGGCACCCCTTCATCTGTGCAGGTACAAGGTTACCTGTCTGAGTTGCCCATCAGCAGAAGTGATGATGTACTGAAATACTGGAGCGTCTATAAACAGCAATACCCTGCACTTGCTTCGCTTGCCCAAGCCTACCTTTCTGCGCCATGTACAAGCGTTGACAGTGAGCGCCTGTTTAGCTTGGCTAGTAATGTCATAGATGAAAAAAGAAACAGGCTCACTGGTGAGAATGCAGAGATGCTTCTGTTTGTGAAGAAGAACCTGCCATTGATGTTCAAGTGATTGATTGCATTAGGACTTATGTTCACAAAACACAACCTAAAGCTACCTTTTCTGTATTGCCTGATGCAGTTTTATTTTGACAAGTATATATAGTGCACTTCATTTTAGTTTGTAATATTTTTTGTTTTATCCTATAATATGGTGCACTTTTTATGTTGATATGTTAAGAGAGGTCAATGCAGGCCTAAAATGTGGTGCACTTATCTTGATGTCTTTACCAGCCAGGTGCACCAGCTTTCATTTGAAGTACAAAGATTGCACTTTACTTTTAGTTAGAGTTGAAGTTTTCGTTTTGTCTTGTCATCTGCTGCATTTTTTATTTATTTTATTGAGATCAAAAGAGAGAGGGGTTGAAGGCCTGACATGGTGAACTTTATTTTATTTTGAGGTGTGTAAAAAAAGGTACATGTTTTGTTGTGCTGCTTGTGCACTTATGTGTTTACTGTTTATTACCAGATGCACCAGCTTTTCCTTTGAAAAGTATTCATTGTTGTAGTTTAAGGTTTGTTCTCCTGTCTCTTTTGCTGCACTTCTGTTGATGTTTAAAAAAAAAGAGAACAACGTTATCCCTTTAAGGTGAGCTTTATTGATGTACAAAAGATTGACAAGGTCAAGACAAGGTCCTCTAAGGTGCTTATTTTTGCTGAGATGTTTAAAAAGAGGAAAAAGTTCTTTTTATTTCTGTAATGTGGCGCACTTTATTCTAAAAGCCTCTGTTCTGTAAAAAAGAAAAAAAAGAGGTCAAGGTCCTGTAATATTGCAATTTATTGTGAGAAGGCAATGGCTTTGCAAGTGCCTTAAATACAAGACACAATAGTGTCTTCTTGTATGTTGCAATGCTGACATCAGTGATGTAATGCTAATCAGCCAATCAGTTTATTTTTTACCCCACCACATGGTGGCATTGTTGTCAAGTAACCTGGGGCATTGTTTGTTTAGTTTAAGAGTTAGTTGTTGATTTAATGATTTGTCAATTACATTTGCACATACTTGGAATTACCTGCAAATACCTGGAGTTCTCTGTATTTAAAAACCTGTTCAATGTTTTATAACATGTAACAATTGAGACATTGAAAGTCAACTATTCAATAAAGAATAGCCCGAAAAAAAGATATGGTGTCTAACTATAGTTCTTCGGTAAAAATCGGTATCGGTAAAACCGGTATCGGCAGGTCAGATTTTTTTTTAACCGGAAATCGGTATCGGCCAAGGATTTTCCAATCGGTGCATCTCTATTAAAAACATTACTCCCACCAGTCATAGACATTAATATGTCATTGATTCTGCAAATGTAAATAATTCTGAGCTGGTAATGAGGGGAATATCTGTATTTATTAACGCTCTGTTTGATGTTTTTAAGGCCAGTTTCCCTCTAATTCTTTAAGCACTATATAATCTTGGGGGTTGTGTGATGAGACTGTATTCTACTAGTGTAACTGAGGTGGAACATTGTGTATGTATGTGTGTCCCAGTGCAAAGCACTTTTGGGACAAGGAATTACTGGCATGGATTACTTCAGCTATAAATCTCCCGGAATTACTGGAAGCGAGCTGGAATTACAATGAGTGGCCACACTCTCTTTTTTTCATATCACATCATCGTCTCCTTCATCTCTTTCCCTCTATTCCTCCTCGTTACGCTCTTTCAGGACCTCATCCTCTCTTTTCTTGGTGTTGACTTGTTTTCCTGTCTTTTATTCCCATCCAGCTGAGCTCATTACACAGCGTGACAAACACCTTCCCCTGCAGAGGGAGGGGGGGCTGCATCCACATGGGTCTGACTCACAACAATCTAGAAGCATAGACACATTTAGCCGTGTGCAATCGTTACAGCTCTTTGCTAGAGAGATAATACTTCAGTCAAATATTGATATAATGTAATCATGAACTTGTAGCCTTTATGAATAATTAATGGCCAATAGTATTCAAATGGTCCAGGAGCCACCGATCTGAACCCTCCTACATGGTGCATCAACAACATGAAAAGCTTTTGGGGCCTTTTGGCCTGATTTGATCCCAGTAGATTGGTGGCAGATTATAATCCCACGCCTTCAATCTCATTGTCTCCGCCAGGCCGAAAGGCATGGCGAGAGAGTATGTTTTACCCCCTGTCCGTCCGTCCGTGTGTCCGTCCGTCATTCGATCTGCTGTGTACAGCTAATCTCCGGCGCCGTTGGCTTGCTCGCAGCCAAACTGTGCACACACAGTCCCTGGATACCAGAGCAGAACCTCTGCCCCAAATTTTCCACAGGGGCCTGTTATTGCGCCACCAGGAGGCCGATTTGTGCAAAACACATTTTTTGACAGTACTCCTACAGATTTTGTCCAAAAATCCCACAAGTACACAGTATCTCTATAGTCATTAAACGAAACAGGTCTTTCAGATTTCTCATATTCCATCCTGATTGGCTAAAAATGTCTTCCAAAGTTTGCAGGAGTGCACCGTTTTGAACAAAATGCCTCAAATCATGAACACAGCATGCAATTTCCGTGAAATTTTGCACACACATTCCCATTAGGCCGAGGAAGAACTACCATTTGACAATTTTCAAATCAGCCTCATGGTGGCGCTATAACAGGCCGATTCGTGTTTTTACCTATAATTGCACCGATCTGTGTAAAACTTTGTATGCACACTCCCTATAGGTCAAGGAAAAACATTTGCCCTGCCTTTTTCACATCTGCCTTTTATAGCGCCACCAGGAGGCCGACTTGTGTAAAACACATTTTTTTTATACTACTCCTTCGAATTTTATCCAAATTTCACGCAAATCGGTACACATGATCTCTATAGTCATGTGATCACGACGGATGTGTTTGATTTTTCATATTCCATACTGATTGGCTAAGATTGACATCTAAAGTTTGCATTATTGGCTTGTTTTGAACAAAATTCTGCAAATCATGAACGCACCGTCCAATTGCACTCAAACTTTGCACGCACCTTCACACTATGTTGAGGAACAAATGCCACCCTTTTAACATTGGCCTGTTATAGCACCACCAACAGGTCTAATTTAGCGAAACACATGTTTTTAACAAAATGCCTCAAATCATGAATGCAGTCAGTGTCCGATTGTCGTGCAAGGCCTAAGAAGAAATGGCACCCTTTTCACGTTGGCCTATTATAGCGCCACCAGGAGGCCACAATAACCTACCTGACCTGGCGGAGACCTGTGCTCCGAGGAGCACTTTTTCTAGTTTCACTCTGTTTTGATGCTTTCACATTCACCCCTCCTATACCATTCCTAATGTCCATACAGGAGTGAGAGGCTACCTGGCAGAGACATTACTTAAGGATAATTGGACACAGGTGCAGATGCACATACTGTAGGTAGAAAATAGATGCTTTAATATTCACACCCTGCGGTGCTGGAGCTCAGCCATTCCTCTCAAATTTGGGCCAGAGTTGGCGTTGGTCTCTTTGTGATAACCAGATGGGAATAAATGCATGCAAGGTTTTGCTCGTGAACTTTGCCAGCAGCGGGTTGCTTTCTGATAACGGTACAAGCAATGTGATGCCATGTGAATTTGTACATCAGATACTTTTTTTTTTTTTTTTTAGAGTAGCCAATTACTTAGTCGTTATGCCAATTGATTCCTCGCTCGACAAAGCCGGGTGCGCCAAGGTGAATTCGAACCCACAACCTCCGTGGTGGTGGGCAGTGACTTTACCACTGCGCCACCTGAGCGCCCAGGGGTTTCATACATTTGAACCAATAAAAAGTAATGGTTTTGGACATACAAGGTTTCCACCTGACAGTGACCATACATCACAGCACAACAGCACTGCTGGTCTGCAAACACAAGAATGTGTTTCCGTCCCAGTGGACAAACACACGGTGGGAGTGCAGTGTGAGCACTTCACACAAGCGGAGCGCTGAGCGTAGGATTAGGAAGGGAAGACCTGGCTTTACCAGCGGATGGGATTAGGTTTTGTTTTGCCTGGCAGGGTGCCAGCTAGCGCCCATGAGCCACAGTGAACAGGGGGGCACAGTGGCACATCACAGCCCCCACCTGACCTACAGTAGCTCTGCTACTATGGATGCTGGTGGCTCCCACCACGTATACAATTTAGTAGTCAGATGATCACACAATGTTTCTAAATGCCTGTTTGTGTTACACAGCTTCTTACTTTTGTCAATATGCTGTATATATTTCCCTGCTTGTTGTATATGTACAATAATGAAGCTGAACTAAACTGAATAGTAGCTAAACAGTAGTTTAATATCCAAAGTGACTCATTAAATCATAGCCTGTTCAGTTCATTTAAGTTTGTGAATGTCTTTGTGAAGGGCCAACATCACAACTCATCCTCAAAAGCATTATCATCAGTAGAAATGGTGTGAACAGACACCCTTAATATTTACCATTTCCCTGTACTAATTATCTTCACAGTTTTTAATTACTTTGATTGATGCATCCAAAGAAGCTCTTGAAAGGTTTGGGATTCAGATGGTTACTTTGAAGGCATCAGCATGGGCATCTGCTAATCGTGCACCACATGCACGTACGTGTGTACACACACACACACACGCGCGCGCGCACGCACACACACACACACACACACACACACACACACACACACACACACACACACACACACACACACACACACACACACACACACACACACACACACACACACACACACACACACACACACACACACACACACACACACACACACACACACACACACACACACACACACACAGAGCTGCCAGGCAGCACCAAGTCTCTCCAGTGGGGGCAGCACAGAGCTGCTATATGTGATGTCTGCTTTGATCATTTCAAACTTAAAGTTGCTACAGGCCTATTTCCCCTAGATAATAACCATTGTATATAACTGTTACACATCTTGATGCTCTTTCTTGTTAAAAGCTGTATTTATGTTGACACATCCAACAGTTCATTAAAAATACTGGCTTTGACTTTGTCACCACCCACTTGCATTCCCCACCCAGCTCCCTTTGACAGTCTCATCAAAACACTTCTCTCCCTGTCCGTCTGTCTCCTTTGCCAAATGGAAAATAACAATCTATTTAAACACTCCTGTTGGTAAAAACTGCTTCACAACAACAATACTGGGGTAACTAAGACAATAGCTGCAGAAAATAGCTTTATAGATGCATGGATTACATAGATTATCCACATTATCTTTATATATATTTCTTCGTTGCGATGTTGAGGTGCATGGCATGTCCACACATCGGGTTTGACACGATTATGTTTTTGAGTGAGCAAATTAAATATGAAGTCAATGTGATGGGAGGTATGGTCCTGATACATCAGGGGTTCAGTCTGTTCCCATTCACCTGTTTACCAGAGACGATTGTAACTTACAATGAGAAAACGAAATACACAGACAAGACATCCTCACACATTTTAATCACATGGGGTGGTCTAGAGAATTAATGATGAGTCCTTAGACAAATTAAAACTGAGGAATGTGTCCTGTCTGTGCTCCACACAGCGAGTAGGAGAGGCCTGTTCTGTACTGCCACCTATCCATCTGTGTCTGTCACCTGGCTGATCCATCCTTTATCATCTGCAGGAAATACAATGTGCTCCGTCTCTCTCCTTGACCACTTCTAATGGTTATAAATAGCGTTGATAATTCACTGACTTAGTTCCAAGTTGTGTGACAGATGTACTTTGTGTTGAGCGCTTTGATGAAGTGGAGGATGTCAGCTCTGAGTCGCTGCAGTGGAAGCTCCATGTCACCACTTTGCTTCCATCACACCAGCACTTTTATAGACGCCCACACATTGACATAGTATACGGTCAAACTATAAATCAAGTGGTTTTCATGGCAAAGTGAGGAATATGAATAGTTCTGTCTTTTTTTTTTACATTATTTTTGACATTTCAGGTTTTTTTTTGATAGGTCAGTGTAGAGAGACAGGAAAGGTGGAAGAGAGATTAGGGGAGGAACATGTAGCAAATGTCGAATGCGCCCTAATCACCATATTGAGCATGAATAGTTCTGCCTTTTTCCTTACAGATTTAATGCTCTGGCAATTGAGCCGAGGAAAAATGTGTTTTCATGGTAAAACAGTATTGTATGCTTTGCATAAGCGTGCATGTACTTGTATTGTAGGTCTGGGGTTGGTAGAAACAGCCATCTGTCTGTCAGTTTTGTCGTTTTGTCAGAGATTGTCGTTTTCTATAAAAAATACTTCCTCTGTTCCTGCATCATCACTGGATTAAGACGTTGTTTAAGAGGACGTGGGCCCAAAACGGATTTTCAATTAAAAAAGACAATTTAGCGACAGTTTGAGGAAAGTGCTTTTGCTCGTTTCTGGAAGTGCGGATTTGCATAATTGTCCCATAATGCCTGAATTAGCATCTGTAAATCTTAATTTGATAATGCATCTCCTCCTAGAGGTGGCGGTGATGGAATTGGATTATGGTCTCGTATCCCATCGGTGTTTCAATATTGTTTGACATTAAGGTCCTTTTGATAACAGAGAGAAGTCATCAGTCCAAATACAGCAGACCAAATTAATTCCCTTTTGTAGTGGCATTTCATTGGTCTGAAGCGTCCTCTTAATTCTACTCTCTCTTTCAGCTTTCAGCTCTCATCATTTATTTGAGTCTCTCTTTTCTCAAATACTTCACAGCAGCTTCTGTGGTTTGTATTTTCACTCATTTAAAGTAGATTTATTGGTTTCTGTCCTCAAACTGATGCTCCTACCTGATTCCTCTGTGTGAGAAAGACGCTACAGTGTAATGAAGGAATCCTTACAGATATTGCCCAGCAGTCTTTTCTTTTGTGACTATTGTTCACGTTTGTCCTCGTCCTTTTCAAGTAAAGAATATGAACTGTACTGTGTATATACTGTATTTCATCTGTAAGGAAGTTACAGCAGGGACGTGCAGAGAATGTTAGAGGCAGGGGCTGAAATTTGTAAAAAAGGGCACTTTTGCACTTTTGGCCAGATTCTTCTGGTGGCATTTCTAGTCACCTGCGTCACAGCTTGTAGATTGTCTATTTTCGGTGCACCACACCGCACTCAACTAAGTATAATCAAGCCTTTACAGGAGATGCGGCGTATGGCATGGATTTCTACACAGACAGAAATTCTTTCAATATAAAATACTGCATTCAAGTTCGGGTACGGCATGGGAAGAGGGCATTTGCATTTCTTTCACCATAGTAAAAGCTGAATTCATGGTCTTTTTAAACGGACAAGGGCTCAAGCCCCTTTGATGTGTGCATGTGCTTGGGTTACAGTTTCAACAAACACAAACGGGACAATATCCTGCTCACTGTTTTAACTAAAAATATCTTTATTTCATAACAACGAAATTCATTTTGGTCCTTAGACCTTCATTGTCACGATGAGGTTCTGGAGGTGTAGGACTCAAAAGCAGAACGACAGATACAGACTGAGCAGTGAATATTCAGGAGGCTTTATTCACAAAAAACCCACAATGGGAAAACACAAGGAATCTCTGACTTAGGTATAGACTAGAAAATACCAAAGACTGGGACAAGAATTAACCACATCAAAATACGACAACGAACTGACAAGGGATCAAACACACAGAGGCTTAGTTATAGACAAGGACTAACTAGACACAGGTGAACACAACAGACAATCAACATTGGGATAGGCCAGGGGACTAAGGGGACACAGGTGGAAACACTGGGAATCACAGGACTGGTTAGACAAGACAGGTACGGATAACTAAGCAGACAGGAAACACAAGGAACAATACTACACAATAAAACACAGAACACCACGGCAACACACTACACAGAACTAAAAGACCAAAACAGAACAGGAATACAAAGTATAAGTCCAAAAGTAATAGACACAGACAAAGTCCAAGGGCTGAGGAGCGGACCGTGACATTCATCAGGACAAGCATGGAAGTGTGCATCCACCTTTAGTTAAGTTTTTACATTTTCAACATGAATGTGCCTGCATCTGGGCTCAGTACTCTAAATCCTGGTCTCTTTTATCACGTGTCTCCTATGCAAAGTGTCACCAAGCCCTCTGATTGCCATGCTCTCCTTCTCTTTCAGGAAACCAGAATAAACTGCATCCACAACGCTCACAAAGGTAATTGATCATCATTATCGTTTTGTTTTTTTATCTAAGATGTGACCTTGAATGTGAGGGAAATTGAATGCCCTGATGACAGGACTCAAAGCTCTGTAGTTGCAGATTAGTGTGAATAACAGTCTTGTATTCGTACAGTAGTTCTCACAGCAGTGCTACAGTAAGCAGAGTCTTGTAAACAGACTTGACTTTTATTGTTTTTGTGACTGAAATACAGAAGAGACAAAGCTCCACTCGAGTGTGAAGCCGAGAGACAAGACTAACCTCCTCAACCCCACGCTTCACTCCATCTGACACGCACGCACGCACACACGCACACACGCACGCACGCACGCACGCACGCACGCCCAGTCAATTAATGAATAAAGAGCTGCTCAGAGTGATTTTCAATTAGAAGCTATGACAGGTCAGAGTGTATTTTGTTTCTTTGGATCTGGTGGTCTCGGTACCATTAACATGCCCCCATGACGGGGTCCTGAGACGTTACTTTCAGGGCAGCCCATCACAGGCTAAGTGGAGCCAAATGATTTTGGCTTGGATAGCAACGCTGAAGATTACATTTCAACTTCCAGGTGACAGTTTAATTAAGGATCCTCTGGCAGACCCAACACAACAATAGACCTTCCATTTCTACTCTAAGTGCCAATTTCCACCGGCGGGCAGCCGGCAGGTGCATGGATTCATATTTCATGCTCGTGTTTGGTTTAATAGAAATTCTGGGGCTAGCACTGCCCGTCTTATCTGTCTAAAATGTCAGAGAAGTTAAATTGATTTCAAGCTCTTCTACATTTGTAGCATCTGCAATGTACTCCTGTATCACTCAAGAGGTTTAATTTGAAATGAAGTTACAGTAATCAGTTGCACAGCAGGCTGTGAGCTCGCTCCTCTACCTCTGTCTGGATGAAGAAGCTCACGGTCTCACGGAAGCCTTTTGTTGTTCTCAGTCACCCAGCAGTTTGTCACAGACACCAGGACACCTTGATATGCTCACTGTAACTCTGTGCAAATGAGGAACCATCAGGGGAAAACAACCTTCATCTTCACCTTTAGCACATCACATGTTTATAATAGAGAGGGAACTATTTTTAGTTCAAGCGCTCATCATTTATAGTTTTCAGGAAAGGGAAGAAGATTATAAATACAAGGACATAACAAGAAAACAGGTTAGATATTGAAATATGCCTGATGTGAGTGCAGTGCAATATATACAGTACACATAATTACAAGCAGGTCAGATATAAAAAGGGAATGTTATGAGGCAAAATAGCAGCTAAATAAAATATTGTTGCTGTCTGGTAGAAACCTTGTAAGTTACATTTTTGTTTGTTTTACGATTGCTTAGGTAGTTTTAGTCTTTGTTATTTTTCAGGTATTATGAGGAAAGCCTTTATTTATAGAATCTGAAAAAGGTAGCATGACAGAATGCATGACATCAAATATGATGGTGGAAAAACTAAGGTATGATTTTACTTGCAATTCTATTTTGTTTTATTTTTGTTTCAGTTAGACACATGTGTCCATGTGTCCATCTGTCTGTGAGCAGCTAATCTCCGGCACCGTTGGCCCGGTCGCTGCGAAACTGTGCAAATACACTCCCTGGATGCCAATTCAGCACCTCTGCCGCAATTATTTTACATGGTCCTGTTATAGTGCCACCAGGAGGCCGATTTGTTATATATTTTTTATATTACTCCTACAGATTTTATCCAAACATCACGCAAATCGGTACACAGTATCTCTATAGTCATGTGATCAACACAAATCTGCCCGATTTTCCATATTCCATCCTGATTGGCTAAGGTTGGCTTCTAAAGTTTGCAGGATTGGTCCGTTTTGAACAAAATGCCAAATCATGAACCCAGCTTGCTACTTCCATGAAATTTCACTCGCAGATTCCCACTAGGCCGAGGAAGAAATGACACCCTTTTCACATTGGCCTGTTATAGCGCCACCAGCAGGTCTAATTTAGCAAAACACATTTTTGGAACAAAATGCCTCAAATCATGCATGCAGTGTCCGATTGCTGTGAAAGGCCTACGAACAAATGGCACCATTTTCACATTGGCCTATTATAGCGCCACCAGGAGGCCACAATAACGTACCTGACCTGGCGGAGAGCTGTGCTCCGAGGAGCACTTTTTGTAGTTGTGAAATGCTTTCTCTCTGAACAGTCCCCTAATCATTGTGTTCTATTAGCTGAACTCTGTGAAAGGACAGCATTGTTTAGGAGGGATATTGGAACCACAACTAGCCTGTATTGTTTCCAAACCCTTATGCTGCACCAGAGAGACCAAGCAACTCAGCACAGTTTATCTGAGTGTGAAGTATTTAATTAAAGGCTGATTCAATTCAATTAGCCACTTAATTACACCCACCAAGCAGTGGATTGACCCTTAAATGAGACGGTAATTGGCAGGAAAAGGTGTGCTTTTAGAGATTATTAACCAGTGATCCCAAAGCTCTAGCTATCTAACTATTAGTCAAACATAGTCCATGGGCCAGACGAGAAGTCAGGGACACGTAAGGTGGCAAAATCTCTTTGGCACCATTTTGTTTGTAGGGTCCATATAAGTACTTTGAAACATGATAACCTTTTCAAATGAGTAGCTTTAATACTTTTTTAGGACATTCATGTTTTTGCCATTATCTCCCCACATTATCTGCACAGTAGTTCTGTACCTGGCCAATAGAACCGTTCGCAATTTGGTGTTAGGAGAATTTCTCACTTGAACTGAGTCAATGGGTACCTAGACATGAAAAATCACAGAGGTTCTCATCCGCCATAGTGCCACGAATGGCGCAATGGCCAAATCAAAAATGTCCGCCATCGTCTATGATGAAAATCCAACTTTTTTTGTTTCTGAGTGTATATACGCATGCAATACCTCCATGTTGACTAATTGTGGGGTGGGGAATTAATTTCTGTTATGACCACTTTGGGTGATGTTGACCTTGAAAGGTCATGGTCAAGGTCATCTTGCTATTTCGAAGACCTTGGCCATAACTTAACCATTGTTAGGACTAAAAACAGGTGTAATAAGACTAATTAAACTAATTCTGGCATTTATAATTCCTTTCTGATATTGTTTTGACCATTAAGGAGCATCTTGTCATTGAAATATGTAAGTCAATGCAATTTTTCAATTACTCAATAACTTTCATTCTTTCAACTTTCAACTTTACAAAGGACATACAAAGACATACAAATAAAATCGTAACTCAAAATCAAATAACAATTCCTCTCAAAGCGCACCATATGTGTGCATGCTGGTTAGTGTGATGGACTTTTACAGGATGGATTTTAATTTCCATGGCAGAATATGATGCATGGAACTCCAGCAGCACGGCACCCACATCGGCGAGTGTCACACTTGCCTGAATACTTGCATGCTGTGAGCAGACTTGGTGGTAAGGCCTTCAGACACTTAGATGGCAGGAGTGTACCAAAGTGCTCCTCCCATCCATGTTCCATTGGTGCTAGTCTTGCCTGAGGTTCCTTGGCTGTCGCAACAGGTCGCAAGCCCTATGCACCAGAAAGACACCTTGGATGTGGCCTCTGATCACACTACTTGTGGGAGGGAGAGCATCCATTCCAGCACTGGCACAGGTATAGTTTTCTACCCTGAGGTCATCAAATGTCTTGCTGTTGTACTTGAACTGGACCCTGCCCAGACACACACCAAGTACTTCTCTGTCAACGCTGTGTCTTGTTCGGTCAAGGTGTCTGCCTCTCCAAAGATTGTCAGATATTGCACTGGGTCAAAAGCCATAGCTGCATGTTTGGTCCCCACCTTACTCATGCAGTCATCTCCAGTCAGGATGTGTGCCTTGATCACTGTCTTGGCTAGTGGTGCTCCAAGATGAGAGACTGCTTGATGCAGTGGGAGGATGCGCCACTTCTCACCAGTGCCATACTGCTGCCAGATCTCCTTCATCCTCAGTGCTTGGAAGTAAGTATATGGGGTGTAGTATAGCAGTAATGTGAAGGTGTGTGTGTCATTGGAGACTATGACAACTCTCTTGCACTGTTTCACATGAACAGCCCACTCCACATGCACCACCATGGGGCGGCAGTGGCTCTGGGGTAGAGTGGCCGGGTAGAGTGAACTGGAAACCGCAAGGTTCCTAGTTCGATCCCGGGCTCCCCCAGAGTTAGTGTCGAAGTGTCCTTGAGCAAGACATTGAACCCCTAATTTCTCTGAGCAGTTTGGTGCCTTGCATGGTTTCCTCCGCCATCGGTGTGTGAATGGGTGAATGTAACGTACAATCTATGTAAAGCGCTTTGGATAAAAACGTTATATAAATGCACCATTTAGCATTTACCACCAGCCTGTCAGCCTCAGCACCAATGGCTGTCCTGGAACTTATGGCCTGCAAGTGTGTACGGACCTGCAAGTTTCCAGACTGTTCCTGCCTTGCCAACAAATTAAAGTGCACAGAAATGTGCAAGCTACAAACCTGCAGCAATCAGAAGGAAGAGGAGGAAGAGGATGATAATGATGACGATGACGAATACTGAAGAATTGATATTGGTATGACAGTTATGATGATGATGATCATTGATTAAAGTACCTCTCAAGCCTACTCCATAAACCGACTCTGTCACAGACCCTGTGGTCCACAGACTTGGACCTCCTCTCTGTCCCTAAGGTAAACAAGTGAACCATGTTCTGAACCTTGTTCTGAAGGCTCTGTCGGGGACAGAGCCTTCAGTGTGGCAGCCCCCACCCTGTGGAACTCTCTCCCAATAGGGATTGGTCATGCTCCTGCTCCATGCTCATGCAACACTGGACTCTTAAGGCTGTGTGTCTTGAAAAGACACCTATTCTCTCAGGCTTATGGCATATAGTTGTTTGTTGTTTTGTTAGTTTGGCTGTTGGTTGTTCATTGTTTTTGAAAGGCGCCATATACATTCAAGCTACTATTATTATTATTATTTTATTAATATTAAAGTGAACTAGAAAAAGTGCTCCTCGGAGCACAAGTCTCCGCCAGCAGACTTGTGTTGGGAAAGTTCTAATTCTTATGTTCTAATTAGAACATGTTACTGTGTCATAGTAACATGACACAAGTGTCCTATCCGTGTCCTATCCGTCTGTTTTATCCAAACCTTAGTTGGATAAAACTGGTATCCCCACCTGGAGTTACTGTATAAGTGTCCTATCCGTCCTGTCTGTATAAGTGTCCTATCCGTCCTGTCTGTATAAGTGTCCTATCCGTCCTGTCTATGTAAGTGTCCTATCCGTCCTGTCTGTGTAAGTGTCCTATCTGTCCTGTCTGTGTAAGTGTCCTATCCAATTGTTACAGTATCCGCCATTTCTCAGCCATTTCGTGATTATTCCTGTCTTACCTCACTTTGAAAGAGGCAAAGACTCTTTCAAAGTGACACATGTATTTATAGCCCGTTATATGTCACTAGCCAATCAGATCACACTATTTCACCGTATTGTCAAGTGTCACGTGAGGCTCGACCAATGTTTGCTTGGCTGACGGAAAGTGAAAACAAACTCTCCTGGCGGAGACAATGAAAGAGAGAAAATTATTCCCCCCCCCCTCTGTATCACATGTTCTGTTCAAAAAAAGTGGCACGCTTTCTTCATTATTTGAATATATGGTTGGTGTCTTTGAAGACTGATAACTGTGACTAATCTACCACTTGGGAAAGGCTATCATGATCAAATATTATCTAGGGATATAGACCTATTCAAAATACAAAACTAGATTTTGCAAATGTTGCACTTGAGTGACCCTGATTAGTGAAAATGCTGTTCACATCGTATCACAACGTGAAGTGTTGTGAGCTTGTAGACATGCCATTTGCTGAATGTTTGCCACAGAATAGGCATGCTAGGGTTCATGTGGTTAAATAAGTGAATGAAAGAGATTGAATAATGTTTTTTTTCCCTCTGTATGACATGTTCTATTCAAAAAAGGTTAGGCGATTTTTTCATTCTTTGGATCTATGGTTGGTGTCATTGAAGGCTGATAACTAGGACTAAGCTACTACTTGGGAAGGGTTATCATGTTGAAATATTATCTAGGGATATAGACCTTTTAAAAATACCAAACTAGAATTTGCCACCTTGAGTGTCCCTGATTAGTGAAAATTCTGACCTGGGCCCATGGACTAACAGAGCTACGGGTAAGAGGAGACTTTTAATATGAAATCCAAAGAAGAATATGTCTCGCCATTTTGGGAACATGCTAAACTACAAAAACTATGCCCAATCATCTTCAACGACTCACTTTGCTCTGCATCTTAGTCAGCTGTAACTGTGTGCCAGCCCGAGGAGGAAAGTCTATAAGATCTTCTACCACAAATGAAAAAATGTATGTCAAATTCCAAAACACACATACATGCCAAGTGAGAGGTGGCTGAGGGCTCTGGTAATCATATCAAAAAGTTAGTTCTCAGACAATTGATCGGCAAATATGCTTCTGGCATGAAGCCACGTACAGTATGTTCATTAAAGTTGAGAGTTGAGACGCTGCGAAGAGCCCTGTTTCTCTGCTTCGACTGTGATTGGGACTGTCTGCACCTTGCTTGCTATAATGCTGTATATATGCATGTGTCACATGCATCCAAACGGTTCCCATCGCCACTGAAATCAATGCATCCCTCAGACAGATGGCTAATTTTGTCTTCCATCATATACATGCTTGTGCACATGACTGTCATCCGCTAAAGTTGCAGCCGTGGTGGGGAGGTGCGAAATATTATGAAACCCACACTTCATCGTCTCCTTTCCTCCCCTCTTTCTGCACCCGCTCTGTCCCTCCTCTCTTCCTCATCTTCTCTCCTTTCCTTTTTGTCATGGCTGTCTCTCACGGCTCCTTTCCTACTCTCTCTGAAACTCTGTATCAGTGTCTCTCTCTCCTTCTCTTTATCCTTCTGATCCATCCATCCCTCCTCCTTCTCTCTACATCTTTATTTAATAGGAAACCAGTGAACATGAATAAAACACCTATTAGCTACCGCCAGGAGAAGAGCCATATGGGCTCTATGGAGCGCAGTTTCACAGACCAGAGCACCTTGCAGGAGGATGAGAGGATGGCGCTGTCTTTCATGGACGCACACACCTGCTCAGCACGCAGTAAGGCACACGCACGCACGCACGCACACACACACACACACACACACACACACACACACACACACACACACACACACACACACACACACACACACACACACACACACACACACACACACAATTCAATTCAATTCAATTCAAAGGGCTTTATTGGCATGAGAAAACATACGTTTACATTGCCAAAGCACAATACAACAATACAGCGATACAATCAAAACAAACAAATGTACATTTGAATGTCAGAATCTTCAATAGATCAATTTCTATGTACCAAGATCACTGGGTGCACACACACACACACACACACACACACACACACACACACACACACACACACACACACACACACACACACACACACACACACACACACACACACACACTTTCATTCACAAGGCGTACCATTTTTTAAGTGCAACACCTTCATACAATGTCAGATGCTGACATGGATCATCCATCAGTTTGTTATGGTGTTGATAGTGAGGTGTCTATCAGAGAACCATTCACACCTGAACCATTCTGATAGGAAACAACCGTATGACAAAGTACCTTCAGCCACACTTTCCCTTCATGCTTTTGTTTGCTTTTGTTTCTGCTAGCATTTTCAAATCATTTTCAAAATTACATAAATACGTGAAATATGGAGATACAAGGTTACTGCCCGACAGTGACAAAAATGTTTTTCAGAATCTACAAGATTTGACAAGGCAAGGCATAAAGAACAAAAATGTAAAAGAAAAAGAATGTAAGAATTTGCTACAAGATAAAAGAACAAATAAAGTTTTCACGACCAATAATGCAGCATCATCCAAGTATGTATAAAGAATATATAATAACAGCAAACAATCAAAGGGTATTATTACCTGACTGTAGATAATGTCAAGGGCCTACAATATGACTAAGATATTATTCACTTCAAATCATATTTGTCCACCTGGTTATCCATCCTTAAAGGTAATTTCTCTAAAGCAGATCCAAGCTGAGAGAACCACACATGTGCTGGAGGCAAATCCTCAGACTTAGTTTCTTTAACAATGATCTTCCTGCCTCATCATAAGTGCTGTATAAATCCAGTCCGGCAGAGGTGATGGATCACCAAGAATAAACGGACCAAGCGTAGAAGGAATATCCTGGCCTGTGATTTGCCTTATATTCTCATGAATAGCACACCATAGAGTCTGTACTTTGTAGGCATTCCCACAATACATGAATAAGCGTACCGGAGTCCTCCCCGCATCTCCAGCAATCCAGACTATCTCTGAGCTTAACCCTGAACAATCTTGTCGGAGTCCAATAGGCTCTGTTCATTATTGTCTCCGCCAGGCTGAAGGCATGGCGAGAGAGTATGTTTTACCCCCCGTCCGTTCGTCCGTGTGTGTGTGTGTCCGTCCGTGTGTGTGTCCGTCCGTCCGTGTGTCGGTCTGTGAACAGCTAATCTCCCACACCGTTGGCCCGCTCGCTCCGAAACTGTGCACACACACTCCCTGGATGCCAATTCAGAACCTCTGCCCCATATTTTTCACATAGCCCTGTTATACCGCCACCAGGAGGCCGATTTGTGCAAAACCCATTTACTCCAACAGATGTTATCCAAACGTCATGCAAATCGGTACACATTATCTCTATAGTCATGTGATCAACACGGATCTGTCCGATTTTCCATATTCCATCCTCATTGGCTAAGGTTGGCTTCCAAAGTTTGCAGGATTGGTCCGTTTTGAACCAAATGCCTCAAATCATGAACGCAGCTTGCGATTTCCGTGAAATTTCACACACACATTCCCACTAGGCCGAGGAAGAAATGGCACCCTTTTCACATTGGCCTGTTATAGCGCCACCAGCAGGTCTAATCTTAGCAAAATACATTTTTGGAACAAAAGCCTCAAATCGTGAATGCAGTGTCTGATTTCTGTGAAAAGCCTAAGAAGAAATGACACCCCTTTCACATTGGCCTATTATAGCGCCACCAGGAGGCCACAATAACGTACCTGACCTGGCAGAGACCTGTGCTCAGAGGAGCACAATCAGATTAGTTCAATTTAGTTTTAAATTGACCTAATCTGGTTCCTGTCTGTCGCTGTTCCAGAAGCCTGGTGAACCAGAGGACTGGCATAATGCCCAGCAGGAGATTGAACAAAGAATGAATCTCAAGTACGACAACAAGAGTGGGGAGGAAAATAATTGCAGACAGAAAGTGAGAGAAACAGCTCTCAGCGTTATGAGTAATGATTTGAGATTCTAGTCGGGCTTAGGCTCATTTTGATTTCCTCAAATAACCTCGGTCTCCTGCAGTATGAAAGAGACGTTTGTTTTCAAGGTCGTGCAGGTGTTCAACTCATCATCAAGACACAAGTCACTTTCCAATAATATCTATTTTTAAGACACGCTTTCTTAAGCAAACCTCATAGTGTGAATGGAGAAGGTTTTATTATATGCATTTCAGTACAATATGGCACACCAATTAGGCCTATGTTTAGTGCGTCATACACAAAACAAATTATCTTTGTATTTTCTATACAGTGGATTTGATGTTCTGTACATTTAAGTTGGAATCAGTTAAATGGGTGTTTCTGCGCTCATGTGTACTATCACAGTATCTTTTTTCTGCAGTGCTTGTACACACTATGATTTAATTCAGGTGTGCTACAGAAGATACAAGCATTTTACGGGAAGTATATTTGTTGATGGACAGTTTTTCATAAGTGTGTTGACAGGGGTGTCATCGTTACAAGTAGGGGAGTGGGGGGGTGGAACGCGGATTTCCTGTTTACCAGTGTTGCCATGTCTGCTTATAATAAACAATTTTGGGCGTGTTTATAATATCTAGTTGCTTATTTTGTCTTGCTTCCTAATGTTTTTTAAACCAGTGGTTCCTACATGCTTTCTTGTCAAGGCCCCCCAGATGAATATGTATTTGTCTGTGGACCCCCATCTGAAGATATTTTGGCCAGGCACCCCCATACAAGAGTATGTTGACCAGGGTTTCCGCTAGACAATTTTTGGGCCGGTCAACTTGACCGACAGCCAGGGTTATATTTTACCGGCCAAAGAATAAATGTATCGGCCATAGTATAATTAACGTCACATACCAACTGATCATTACACCTTGTTACGTTAGCGCTGCGCTTCTTTCCACTTTATCACAGATGCGATCTGTTCCTGTTATTATAGTTAACTAAATAATATCTAATCTACTCCATCATGCAGAGATGTCGCTTACCAAACAATAACTGAATAAAGTGGCCGTGAGGGAACTGCTGCACGACACCGTACGTTGTAGTGTATAAACAAATTAATATATGTTTTGGGCTTTACATCTCATTCAACCTTAATATGCAAAACCTACAGCTTTTGTTTTGTTTTGTTAATGTTATACCTGAATGATGGCGCAAGGGAGGTTGATTACTTGCCTTAGTTGCCTGCAATGTCACCAACTTTCGCCACTTATCCATTGCAGACTGACAGTCACTGTGCTTGCTTGTATAATAGCCACGACCCATACGAGTTTGGGTTTTGACGGGTTTTATTATCGTCAGTTGGGCCCGGCTTGGTTCAGATCCTATCACTTCGGGACCCCGGTACTGTTTATCATAACACCCGAGCGAACCACCCGTACGCAGCGCTGATTAGTCGACGCAGTCTGCTGTGTAAAGGTTCATTTGTGCTTCGCCGTATGGCGGTGTTGTTGCGTATCGAAAATAGCAGACATACAAACTCACAACGCGACGCGTTGCGGCGTGTTGTGAGCTTGTAGGTCTGATATTGTCAACGTGCAACACCGCCAAACGGCGAAGCACAAATGAAGCTTTACACAGCTGACTGTCTGTGAGGCTGAGGCACAGCAGCAGCGGGCTGTCAGGAATGAACCCACACTGACATTGTCAAATCATGATAAAAACTTTAAATGATTATGATAGGTTTTAATGGTTTTACTACTTTATCCAAATAATAATATTAATAATAGGCTTAAATGATGAAATAGCCTAATAACAGCATTTTCCCAACCGGCCACGGTGGCCGGTGATGTTTATAATTAACGGCCAATTAAACATTTTATCGGTCAATGGCCGATAAATACCGGCTAACGGAAACACTGATGTTGACTCCATATACTGTAGGTGCATTTGATGGGGGAATTTGACTCAATTTATGTGCAATCGATGAGGCCCCTTGGGTTTCTGATGTGTCTGACATCAGTGCATGTTGAAAATATGTGCATTTGGTTTATGTTGTGTCAAACACCAGTGCATGTTTATCTCTATATTGTGCATTTGACTCCATATTATGTGCATTTTACGGGAGCTTTATGTGCAAAAAGTATAAATTGTTCATGAAGTAGCCAATGCATTTTCCTTTTCCTTTTCAGTTTTTTTTTTTTTTTGCACCACTGCGACAGACCTATCACCTCCTCTTAGTTATCCAGCTGGATAACGTACTTCGGCGACTGGGTCGAGCTTCTTGGTGGCGTTCAACCATACACACCACGTGGTGTGCATCTTCTTGGCCAGGATTTTGATTTATTTGGCCTTCTTCCATATCGTCGTGGTACATGTTCTGTAGGCTCTGGCTGCCTACGGCTGTGTTGAGGAGGGGCAGGTCAAGCTGCATCACCCTCACCTGACTGCCATTCATCATGGGTTCTGAGGGCATGGCCAGGGAAAGGCGCTTGTCCTGCTGGAGGTATGCCTGCTTAGCCTCTTTAGTCTGACGTCTCAGGTCCGTGCTCTTCCAGAAGAGGGACTTTGGTGCCTTCTTGGTCAGGGTGGCCAGAGACTGCATTGCCATGCTGAGCTCAGCCTCCAGCTCTTTTATGTGGTTGTCCTTCATGTCCATTTGATTACGCAGGATGATCGCCTGCTTCGCAGCCTCTTCAGCCTGCCGTCGCAGATCGCTCTTCTCCCTCTCCACCTGGTCCCTTTCCTTGAGTGCCAGGTCATAGTTGCGTTTGACGTCTCGCAACTGCTCTTCTTTGCTCTCCAGTGAGTCTTTAAACCGCTCCATCTGACACACGGAACACTGACACGCTACGCCTGACTTCTCCACTTTTAGCTGCTTGGGGTCTGCTTTCATAGCTTGTGGGTCTTCCTTGGCTCGGTCCAGCTCATGCTGCTCCATGTCACCCAGTTGTACACTGAGCTCAGTCTCCATACCTCTTGCCTGACGTGTTAATTCAATATTGGGTGCGTTGAGGGTAGACTGCTTGTATACTGTTCAGCTGTGTGTACTGGGTGACATCACGATGAGTCATCCATGCCCAAATATGGAGTTCCAAGTCAGCCGTGCCCAAATATGGAGTGCATGATGTCAGATCAGCAGCAGGGGTAACCATAACAACCAGGATTCATTTAAACATATTGAGTAACTATGACGACCCACTGTACACAAACCGGTTTCTGTTTCATCTGGAGCAATCTGGGAACCCAAAGCCAAATTAAAAGGAAAAACAGCACCCTCTGCTGTTTTTAACTCTTTCACTTGGCTCTGGGGGGAGCTGAACGTAGCACCCGCGCGCAAGGAAACAAGGTTTTTTGGTCTGCCCTCGCGCTCCACTTCCGGTGGTGCGCTTATGTTTTCATTCCCACTAACAATATTTCTACACGGAACACTAACACCACTTCTCCCAGATAACATGGATTGTTTTGGTTATAAGCCCACTTGTTTCTATGATGAAAGAGCAAGTTAAAATGTGAATATCTTTCCGTGGTTTTGTCTGCTCCGAGGACGCTATTGTTAAATGAATTTCGGTTTGTTTTCAGCGGTTTGTTTTTCGTGTCCGGGGCTTTGCCAGAGTACCCGTTGTACCCGTCTGTCTGTGTCTCTTTTGTGCCCATATATGGAGATGCCTGTTTCTGTCGGTCCATGTCCCTTTTATGCCCATATGGAGATCCATGATGTCATCAGTATATGCCCATATTGTGCATGCTGATATGCCCATATAAGGAGATCTCTGTATCTGTCAGTCCTTGTCCGTTTTATTCCCATATATGGAGATTCCTGATGTCATCCGTATATGCCCATATATGGGCATGCCCCCTTTTGTGCCCATATATGGAGCTGACTTGTGTTTTTTTTAAGGTTATGTTGTCATAGTGACGTGGCCATGGTTTGTTTATGTTGTCATACTGACGTGGCCGTAGTTTGTTTATAGTGTTCAGAATGACGTAAGAGGTCTGCCCGTCCGCCGGCCGGCCCGCCGGTTGTTAAACATGCAATCTTAATGTAGGATATTTGAAATTTTGCTACAGTGTTTTTGTAAACGTGTTACTTATTTCATGCATTCACAATTGAAAATGCACCTCTAAATCACTCTTAAAATCACTCATAACTCGGGCACCAATTTGGGGGAAGTTAGGGATCTCCATGGGCAAGTGTTTTATTTAGCCAGCCCCGGGGGAGAGCCCCGAACTGAGCTCATGCTTCCTTCAATGCATGAGGAGTGAGCAGGCCGCTTCTTATCGTCTGACAGGGGGGAGTTTCCCTGGTAGGACGTAGTACGTGGAAGGAACACGTTATTCCAACCAGTTCCGTTCCCCTCCATCAGGCGTCCGGCTGACCAGGGGGAGGCAGTATAGAGACCAGGATTACTGCATGTTTTTTTGTGAGGGTACCTACCATAGGGTTAAAAATAATAGAGAGGGCACCGGATATCGCCTCCCATCCACTTGCATTGAGTTGCTCACCCAGCGCATGCAGCGAATTCACCCCTTCTTCCGGGTTGTAAAGTGTGATGGGCGTAGCCTATTTGGGGCCACTGTGATACGTTCTGCGTCACAGAAGTGACGCGTTTTACGTCACAGAGGTGCACGGCCCCGTGCGCAAGCTTGTGTGCAAGCTCGTGAGTCAAGCCCATTGGTCGAAACCGTTTTCACTCGTACATTTGCAGTGGCCCCGTCCGTTTAAGCTGCAGTACCTACGAATGGCCAGCATGTCCATTTCGCTTCAATGCAAGCACTGGGTTCTGGGGGCTTGGTACCTACACTAGGGGACACGGGGAGAACATGCAAACTCCACACATGGGCAAGTGTTTCAGCTGATGCACATACACTGTTTAGGGACACATTATATGAAGATAAGGTTGAAAATGGGTGAAATGTTACAGTTGCTAAGTAAAACTATTAAAAAGTACATAAGTTGAGTGAAAATACTTAAAGTGCCTAACATGAGTAAAAATGCTAAAAGTACTTAACATGAGTAAAAATACTTAAAAGTACATAAAATTAGTAAAAATACTCATTTTATGTACAAGCTGTTAAAATAAGTAAAAAATATTTAAAAGTTGTTAAAATTAGTAAAAACTTCTAAAAAGTGCATAACATGAGTAAAAACTTTTAAAAAGTGCATAACATGAGTAAAAGTACTTGGAAGTACATAAAATGAGTAGAAATACTTAAAAGTTGTTACCATTTCTAAAAATACTTAAAGTTGTTAAAATTAGTAAAAAATCACACCCAGTGTGAAGTGGGCGGTGTGTGGTCATCACAACATGACTCACTTAAAAAAAGGATAAATGACTTTTTTTAAAGTCCATACTGCTATTCATAGGGCTTCACATGTGTCATGTGTTTTGCTAGCCAATCACAGTCCTGAATTTGCAAAGTCAGCCAATCACATTACAGTTAGTGATGATGACACTAGCTGTAATGTGATTGGCTGACTTTGCAAAAGTATCGATTTGCATTAACAATGGAAGGGTTAGGGGTATACAATGCGTTGTAGACTATTGGCCAATCACGGTGCAGGATTGGTCAGTGTCCAAAACTCACTTATAGGGGGCGGCTACACCGCCCCAAAAAAAGTTGTTAAAATTAGTAAAAATACTTAAAAGTTGTTCAAATCAGTACAAATACTTTACAGTTGTTAAAATCTGTAAAAATATAAGGGCCTAAAAGAGACTGGGACTGACAGATACAGAGATCTCCATATTTGGATACAAAAGGGACAAGGACCGACAGATACAGAGATCTCCATATATGGGCATATCAGTCGGATTGGCTATGCGACGTAGGTGTGAGGTGTGTTTCTCTATGACTCAGCCATAACCATATAAGTCAGCTCCATATATGGGCCCCAAATGGGGCCTACCCATATATGGGCATATACTGATGACATCAGTGATCTCCATGGGCATAAAAGGGACAAGGACTGACAGATAGAGATCCGGTTGTCCAGAGCCACAGATCCGACTGCTATGCCCATATATGGTCATGTGCATATATGGGGCCGACAGACTTCAAACCGGTGAGCGTAGCGACAAGGGCATACCAATATAGTGGGCAATACCGATGACATCCGGGACCTCCATATATGGGCATAACAGGGACACGGTCCCTGTTAGACCCGACACTATGACTCAGACCAGAGCCTTGTATTAGAGTTCCGCCAATGAGGGGGCAGAAACAGCGCCGGTCACGTGGTTCATCTCCAGTGCATTCCGTAAACTTCCGGTTTAGGGCTTTGTCACTATTCGCCAATAGAATGCTATGTATAAGACCTGGCCCGACGAAGTGAATGGAGATGACACAACTCTCCTTGAATGGCTCTGGCTCAGACATATCGGTCGGATCGGCGGTGCGACATAGGCTGCCAGAACCTGCAGTATTTTATACTACACCAAAATAATTGATTGGAGGACATAATTCTGAAATCCCCCTGTAGTGTGAGCAAAACAAGCATGGTTATTCACAGATTGTTGTTGACAGTTTATGTTCAATGGTTTCTGTTGTGTCTGACATCACTGCATGTTGAAAATCACCATATATGTGAATTTGACACGGTTGACACGGTGACAATCTAGTTTCCATATACGTGCATTTAGTTTATGTTGTGTCTGACATGCTCCACACAAATGGAACAAACTTCAGGACTCTCTGAAACTGATGCGATTGGTCTCAATAGAGACATTCAGGGTACTTCTTGAGGACACACTACATAGTGACTGCACCTGTTTCATGTAACACTATGTTTATTTGCACCTGTGACATTGTAATGTGATTCAAATGTTTGTTTTTGTTTCTCATTACAGATGTGCCATTTCAAAACTTCAAATGTCCTGCCATCGCCAAGACAGTAAATTTTCAGGGGATTCCCAGGGCAATAAGAGGGACAAAGAAGGGCATTTAAAATGCTGAATTATTTTGATGATCACTGCTTTTATGATGCTAATTAATTTGAGCAACTGGTCAAGGACCTCTTCAAATCACCTTTCGCCTCATAATGAGTCTGACACCTTCTTCAACACACATTCTTTTGTTCTCATGTATATGGCTGTCTGTTGAAGGGAAAAACGGGGGGGTGTAGTGACAACTTCTTTTCAGGGGCAAAACAGTGCCTTTTTAAGGGCAGAACAGGGAGGAAAAAAAATCATTTTCAGGGCACTTTCAGGGAAAGAACAGTAACGTGTGAAGTTTTGAAGTGGCACATCTGTATGTATGTATTTTATATGTTGTTATCAGGGCGTCCTTGAAAAAGAGAGCTTGCTCTCATTGGGCTTCCCTGAATAAATAAAGGAAACAGAAGAAAGACATCAGTGCATTTGACTCCATATTATGTGCCTAACACTCGCCTAAAAATGCTTCCAAACGAGTTGAAAATATTTCAGCTTTCAGCAATCAGATAAAAAAGCGTGAACCTGCGAGCGCAAAATAAACGCTCAGGCCTTGTCAAGCTGGGGTTTCCAAAAATGTGGTGTTCCGTGTTTTGCTCATGGACACATGATTAACACAGTGGGAGCCGGCACAAGCTGGGGTTTCCAAAAATGTGGTAAACAATTCCCATTGTAAACAATTCAAAACATACTCTGCGCTCAGGAAAGAAAACGTCTCGGTGGACACAGCCCCCTGAGTGTGGAGGACTGAACAAAATTGGTCCGAACTCAAAAAGTATAAATTGTTCGTGAAGTAGCCAATGTATTTTCGTTTTCTGTATTTATTTGAAATGTTCCTTTAAGCACTGGTAATGTTAAGACAAGTTTTAAATGTTATTATTAATATTTGGTTGCTAGGCTAAACAGGTGGTTGCTACTGTACAACAGGTGATTGCTAGGGTAAACAGTGGTTGATTTGGTCTAGCAAGCAGTTGCCAAGGTTTAATAGGTGGTTGCGAGGGTCCATTAGGCGATTGAGTAAAACAGGTGGTTACTAGGGTCTAATAGATAGGGGGTTGCTAGGGTAAAACTAACCAAACAAAACAAACCATTACATGGGGGAAGCATTAACAAATTCTTCAAAAGGTGTTTTGTTGTATGTGCGAATGATTTCCAAAGTGGAGTCCGACTTCTGTTAAATTCATATTTTAAATTACATTATTTATTTCAAAATAATTTATTGGATGGCACAATGTTTTTTCTGAAGTTGGAGGGGACATGTCCCTCCAACTTCAGTCCCCTCCAATATTGTGACCGAACACGGGTCGTGTTCGGTCGCTGGTTGAATTATTGGTTTGGGCTTGGGGCCATATTTTCAATAATTTGGCCTCCCATAGAGTCCGTGGTACAGGTTCTGTTGACTATGGCAGATTGCTGCATTGAGCCTGCAGCCTGCAAAGTTATTCATCAGGGGTTCTGAGGGCATCATGGCCAGGGAGTGCATGGTGTTTGGGCACCTCCTTGGTCAGAGGGTGTTTGGCAACCCCTGGGAATCGAACGTGGGTCCCCCGCGTGGAAAGCCAGCTTAACCACTAGCATAAAGGGGAATTCCCCCTTGGCCGGGGGAGATATTAGGCTTTTGGTCATCAGGCAGAGGCTCTGAGCAACTACTGCTACATTTCGAGACTTCTTTGCCATGGTCAGCTTAGCCTCCAAATGCTCTTTGATGCGCGAGTGTCCTTCATGTCCATTTGAGAGAGCACAGCCTGAAGCTCTTTGATGCAGTTGTCCTTCTTCATATCCATCTGAGACAGCTCAACCTGCAGCTCTTTGATGCAGTTGCCCTTCTTCATGTCCATCTGAGACAGCTCATTCTCCAGCTCATTGATGCGGTTTCCCTTCATGTCCATTTGAGAGAGCTCAAACTGCAGCTCTTTCATGCAGTTGTCCTTCATCATGTCCATTTGAGAGATCTCAACCTGCGGCTGCCCTTTGACGCGGATGTCCTTCATCATGTCCATTTGAGAATGTCGCTGGATGTTTTCCTGCTTTGTACCCTCTTTAGTCTGCCGTCTTCTCTTCCAGAAGTAGAGCTTGGGCACCTCCTTGGTCAGGTTGGCCAGAGACTGCTTTGCCATGGTGAGCTCAGCCTCCAGCTCTTTGACGTGGTTGTCCTTCATGTGCATTTGAGAATGAAGGATGTTTGCCTGCCTCGTAGCCTCTTTAGCCTGCCGTCTCAGATCGCACTTTTCCCTCTCCACCGTGTCCCTTTCCTTGGCCAGCGCCAGGTCATAGTTCCGTATGAAGTATCGCTGCTGCTCTTCTCTGCTCTCCAGTGTGGCATACAGCTGTTGCATCTGACACACTAAGTCTGAGTTGTCCAGTTTCAGCCGCTTGCGGTCTGCTTTCATAGCTTGTAGGGCTTCCTTGGCTCGGTCCAGTTCCTGCTCCTTGTCAACCAGACGTATCCTGAGCTCAGTCTCAGTGGCAGAGAGCATATTGGGATAGCAGCCTCCTCCCTGGATCTGCTCCAGATATTTATTCAACATTAGACTGTGCGTCATCTCTTGCTTCAGCAGCAGAAGTGCAGAAGGTGTTCTGGATTGATAGGTGTGGCAGAAGAGAGGCAAAGGACAGCTGTGTGCTTCACACTGTTGGCTAGTGGTGGAATATGACTACAGTATGTGTGATGTCTCTCTGATGCAGATTTCTATATTTGGGTTCAGGTGTGTAGGTCACCATGATGCATGTCCATATTTGGGCACGCGTGTGTGTATGTCGCCGTGATGCAGATGTCCATATTTGGGCATTCGGTGGACCACGACAATGGTTGAAAAGTTTCTTATGATACCTAATGTGTTCTACCCTACCTTTATCCTCTCTCTTCTCACAACAACTACAATGATGGAGCGCGTACCCACTTCTTTACCTGTTTACCTGGGAACCTGTGATGTAACAATAAAGATGATTCTGATTCTGTTTCTAGAGCAGTAAGTTCTCAAACTTGTTTAATTTCAAGGACCCCCCTAACTCTGAACCAAAATGGAACCTCTGGTTTATAGCTTGATACTTCAGAATCTTTTAACCACATGAACCCTATATCCCAGTGGTTCTCAAACATGTTTCATGTCCAGGGCCCCCAAATTAATAGATATTTGGCCACGGACCCTCATCAGAAAATATTTGGTGTCAGGGGGTTGTGACGTTCGCAAGCGATTCGTTCAAAATGATTCAAACTGGAACTAACTCAGTCACTCATCAAAGGTAATGGTTCCTCGAGTCCTTCATTTTCCTCTGTGTGGAAAGCCTGGTGAGTGAGGTTCGCTGAAACATTTTGACTGACTGAAGAGAGACGTTCCTCTGTCGCCGTTGGACTGAACTATGTGAGGAGAGCGGAACTGGAAGCACTGAAAGGTGAACAAATTATTCAAACTAATCTTTTTAGTGAACAGGAACAAAATGACTAAAGTCACTGAAATGAACGATGAACTTTATCCACAGTGCTTCACAACATGCACTGCATTCTCACACACACACACACACACACACACACACACACACACACACACACACACACACACACACACACACACACACACACACACACACACACACACACACACACACACACACACACACACACACACACACACACACACATACCAATGGTGGAGGAAACCATGCAAGGCACCAAGTTGCTCATCGGGAGCAGTTAGGGGTTCAGTGTTTTGCTCATGGACACTTCAACATTAACGCAGTGGTAAAGTACCCGGGTGCGGAGGGTGATATGTGTCACTCCGCTCACTCCTATGGGCTTAAGTTACACCCATTTCCTGTTAATAATAACCTGTGTAAAATGTTGTTTATTGGGAGGTAAAGGGGAGACACTTTATTGTGAAGGGACGACTGGAAAAGGAGAGATGTTGTTGCTGCCAAGTTGTCGAAATGGCAGTGCTCGGTCAGTCAAAACTATTTGTATCAATGCGAGTTTAAATATGCCACAGACCCTGTCAAACGAGATGGCGATGCACAAGCAAGACATTAATCATTAAGGTGGTGCGTGGACACACATTAAACGGTATACCACTTGAACTGAAAAGCTCTGAGGAGACTGTACAAGATCTCCATACATGCTTAAATCAACTTTACCGAAGCTGTCCCAACCGCAGATGCATGGACGGCACCCAACACAAATTACAGTACAACCTGTGAGTATTCTCTTGCCTGAACAGGTCAGCTGAGCCACGTTATAAAGGATACAGCATTGTCATATTTAAAAGCACATCAACCTTATAGCCTAACTGATTAGGCATGTGTTGTTATTACACCCTGCATTATGAATGGTCTGTACATGTGTGTCAACTCACACCATGATGTGTATGTGGAGACACAGGATATAAATGCACATGCTCACTGTCAAGAACAGCAGTACCTGACCATTAAGTAGGCCTGCAGTACTTTAATGAGACATGTGTCTCTCAGAAGGTAGGACTAGAGGTCAAATAATATGTGTTGTATGTTCATGCTGCACAAATCTACTTTACAGGATACTGAAGCATATTGTCCTCACGTCACATTTGTACAATGCACTAAATAACTTTTTGAGGATAATGTGACTTTCTATTATTTTATAGAGGTTCCTATTAAGCTGGAGGATCTGTAGTCAATAACTCAGTATAAAGTCACTCCTTGAATCAAGAATCAATTTTATTGTCACATCACAGGTTTACAGGATGTAAAGAAGTGGGTGCACTTTTGCACTTTTTGTGCAAGTTCCATCATTTGGTTGTTTTTCCAGAAAGAGAAAAGTAAAGGTAGGTGTGACGGGGTCTGGGAGAGCAGAGAATGTGCAATTGATGGTATTTCTGTATGAAATGCTCATATTGAAACTAAAAGTGAGTGAATGTGGTTCTGGAAGGTTTTCTGCAGGTTATAAAGCTGGCTTCCTACAGTATGTGACATGTCAAGTCCCTGGTTGCTACTGGTACATAATCATGGCTCTATAAACTTGATAACATATTACAGAATAGTACTGTATCATCCCCTTCATTCAGTCACAGCAACCTGATCAGCTGACCATTGTTAGAATATACCTTGTTTTGTAGTCAATTCTTTTTGATTGCATTATACTAATGAACAGCCTATAATTAGACATACAAGTGGTGATGGTTTTCAGTGTGTGGTGATGGTAGATCTCTGCTCCAACCAGTGACAGTTAGTGAGTGTTGTGTGTACAGTCATGCTACTGGTCCAGAGAACCAGCCAGAGCAGGAGTAATACAGCACTCAACAATCAAGATATTCACTCCAAGGGTGTTCAAAAAGACTTTTCTCTTTTAGTCCACAGCAGTCTTATAGAATATTCAATCTCTTCAGGTTTATGTGAATCCTCAGCCCCTCCATGTTGGATCACCTCATCAACAACGATCGCAAGTTAGTCCAGAGTCCAGAGCCTCCCTCACACATACATAGAGATGCAGGTCAGTGATGGGCCTGCAGGGGGCAGTGTGGTTTAATACACAAGTAGGGAAGGCCTGATCACAAGGGCCAATGATTTTATATGTAAAATACATAAAATGTGTTCAAAGTGTGGATGTATGAGTAGTCTTGTACAGGTCATGGGTTAGATGTATGTGTGAGTGGTCTTGTACAGTACATGGTTAGATGTATCCTTGGTTCATGTTTTGAATTGGATTATAGACTAGTTTGGATAAAAGACCTGAGAATGCAGGCATGTCAACTGGTGGATGCAGGGAGTTTTTACTATTTATTCACAAGCTCTTAATACTTTTCATTGGTTCAATATTATAAAACGCACGCACGCACGCACGCACGCACACACACACACACACACACACACACACACACACACACACACACACACCACTTTCACGTATACTTTGAAGATGTATCAAAAGTAGCAAAATAGCAGATCTACCAGCTCAAAATGCATCGCGATGCGACTCATTGTGAGCTTGTAGATTGGGCAATTTTGGCTACTTTTGTGTGACACCCCTGTATGACGAAGAAGGTAAGTAACGGAAAAAAACAAACAAAAAAACTTGAAAAGTTTAAATATCGAGATACAAGGTTCAGTTTCTTCCTGACATAAACAATAAATGTGAGATATGTGATGACAATCCATCTGGTCACCTAGCCTTTGATGCCCGCGGTACGCCCGGCTGGCGGCCCTGTGGCTAATTACTTTCTTGCTCTTTATTAAGCCCTTCCAGCCGGTGCCCTTTGTTCGGACATTACTCCTGTTGGCGACTGTGTGCCTGTTTCGTGTCCGCCTTGTTTCCCTCTATACCTGAGGGTTCTGTATTTGTGTTCCCGTTTTGTACCTCAGTAAAGCCTTGTTTTCCCGTAACCATCTGTCGTGTCCTGCTTTTGGGTTCTACTCTGTTCCACCCGGTCCACACCGTGACAAGATCATTATAATTTGATGGATCTGGAGACTCCGCCGGTCATCAAATTATTGGCTCAGGAATGAGACAAAAACTAAATAATCTCCATGAATAAAGCTTCATGGGGTGTAGAAATGGTGGGAAATAAGTCATTTTCTGGGTGAACTACTCCTTTGATATACACATATAAAAAAAGGATTATAACGGTAGATTTATTAAAAAGCTGCCATTTGTTTGGGTGGGCCCAGGCCAGAAATCAGGCCCTTTATCCAAATGAGCTACATATAGTAAATGCAACACAAGTAAGGTATTTCAAACTATAAATATTAGTGTGGAAAATACATCATTATTATTCATAAATACCTGCCACATACTGTGTCCAACTTCCTCTAGAAGGACAGAAGAAGGAAGCTGACACTACTAAATGTGCATGGAAATAAATATTTACACTCATGTGAAAGAATGTATTACTACTGTTTTATTTTACATAGTGCTATTATTAGTCTCATGTACATACAGCAACTCTATATTTGTCTTTCACCCTACTTTTCTTTCTATCTCTATTCTTCCCTTTTTATTTCCTGAAAACTGCAAAAGATGGAGATTATATGGAAGAAAGTATTTCACACACTTTACACCTGTAAACCTGATGGGAAAATATGTATGCTTCCAGTCTGTAGCCCTATTATGTTTCAAAAATATAACATTTAGAATTTCTCAAAAATAAATGTATCTTTGACATGCATTGTTTCTATTTTATATTACAATGTGCTACTGCTAATAAACTAAATTTACAAGCTGTGTTTTTCCTGTCATTGCAGACTTGCATTTACATACAGTAGCATCACAAATAATACAAAACTAAGTTTGAACAGGCAATATTTTCTGCATAAGGAAACCTGGCCTTGGATCAAAACTGTCATACATATCGATTCTGACAATTGAGTATCTATGACAGCCTTGGACACTTTCCCAAATAATGTTTGGAGTTCTGTTTGTTTAAGGCCTGTAAATCTCCATAAATGTAAAAATGTAAAATATAAAGAGCTTACCCGGTAAGCACTTTATATTATTTATGGAGATATACTGGCCTTAAACACAGAACTCCAAGGCTGGAAGTGTCCATGGCTGTCATAAATACACAGATGTCAAAATTGATCAAATATATATTATGACAGTCTTGATTTAAGGCTAAAGGAAACCATACCGTTATTATGGCTTCCTTATCCTTTCCTTTATGGCTGTGTTCGTTGTTTATTTATTTATTATTATTATTATTATTATTATTATTATTATTATTATTATTATTATTATTATTATTATTATTATAAAAAAAAAAATCAAGGTCATGGGACAATAATGAGTGTACTGTAGGTAGCACTGCACAGGTTAGTTGGTATCCTCTTTGGGCATACATGTTTGACTGTGTCTGTGTAGTGACTTTATAGTCATTTAT
>NC_139940.1:49000158-49022658 GCF_963454915.1 Gymnoscopelus microlampas | reverse complement strand
TTCAGACGGGGAGTGGTTGACACAGGGTTCTCACTCTGATAAGCGGGGATCGTGCCGCGATCATTATTGGTTTGTCCTCCTGCGCCTAGCGGGAGGGGGGGGGGGGGGGGGGCAATCCAGCTCTTGCCGCCCACGTTTGTGTGCACAAACGAGAATTTCACGGGACAGCGCCCACCTTCCTCTCTGCCCCTCAACTTCTCTGCACGTCTCAAATAATCGCCCAGGATTAGCAGTTTACTCAAGAAACTGAGCACAGATCAGAAGAGTGCATAGGTAACAATGGACTACAGCTGTTGTCCCTGCTACCCTGCATGTCACACCACCATGTCACTGTTGTCCCTGCTATGCTGCCATCCAGCCACCAATGTTGTAACAAGCCAAACAGTGGACATTAATGTGGGATGGTCAAGGTCCTCCATGTCTGGTTCTCCTTGTACTTTCCTAGTCTGGCCACATATTTCGCGACCTTCATATAGTTTCCAGTAACTTGTGTTGCCAGAATGAAGTAGAAGATTCTGTGTCAGTAAGAAATTGCTTTTTTGAATGTTCCTCTCTTGGTAGAGAAATAGCTGTGGTGTAGTGTTTATGCAAGGGATAATCAATGGGGAGCAGGTCATTTTTGAGAAATAAACCCAGACAGGTTGAGTCTTCATCACGGTTGCCTTGGAGAACAATGGGAAGTAAGGATCACTGCATTGTCTATTTTTCGCTTCAAAAACATTCTTGAAAGCAATGTTTAGCTGTAAATGACACTGTGTGTTAGTTTACATAGCTGCTATGTTGGATAGGCTACGGCTATCAGATTGAAATGAGCCAGGTGCTCTGAGCCTTTGGTTCTATTATTGAGTTCAGTGGTCATTAGCAAACAAGAAAAGAATGACATACAATAGATGTCATTGTGACTGGAGAGCTAGGACATATTATCCAATGTGAGAGTGTGTGACGCGTTGTGGGCTTGTAGATCTGCGATTTTCAAAAACTTTTGACAAAATGTAAAAAACGTGGAATGTTTTTGCAAACATTTTTAGACCACAAATGTTATGCTGGTCCCTGGCACTAACCTTGTGGTCGTTGGACATGGATACAGTCAGTGGAAAAAGCATTCACATTTTTTACTTTAGTAAAAGTATCAATACTAATGTAGAAAATGTAGAAATACTGTGTTAGAAGTAAATGGCCAGAATTAAAAATGTACTTGAGTAAAAGTACAAAAACATTGGTATCTAAATGTACTTAAAGTACCAAAACTAGAAAGTAGGCTACTCATTATGCAGAATATCCCATTGCACAAGTTGTCAAATGTATGACATCTTTTGAAAATAGCAGATCTACAAGATCTGTGAGCTTGTAGATCGTCTATTTTCGAATGGACGAAATGTATATGAAGGTGAAGTGGTTAATGTAAGTTTTGTAATAATAATCGAAATCTACAAAGGAACTAGTAACTGAAGATGTCAAATGAAGGTAGGTCTATTGTGCACATAACAGGCCTTCACATAATGTGAATAGACCTACTGTAGTGTGCACATAACACTATAACTAGCAAGGTTGACATTAGCCTAGTACTGTAGTAGTTCAGGTGACACATTGTCCAAACAATAACTAGACAGAAAAAAAGAAACACTGTGGAAACACGATCGCATCGTCCGTCATCAGCGTCATGGCTGAACGTCAACCTGTTTTTTGCACTTTCTCCATTACAACCCGTACATCTACATAAACGTTCAGGTTTCAAATATAAAGTGCTAACCACATGGCCATGGATGTTACAATTATATACGGGCCGTCAGAAGTACCCGTGTCTTCCGTATTGTTCAATGAAAAGCATTCTAATTCGATCAGTGGCCTCTTTCTCCGAATTTTCTCCATGCATTCAACTAAGCGACCCTAGCGGTTGGGAGGTGTATTGCACTCTGATACATTGTAACTGTATGAGGAAATGGCCGTCGATGGGATTAAAAGTGTGGCGATCAAGTTCAGCCCCCATGGCCACGCACAAAAGTCGGCGTGCCTGGGAGTATAAGTACAATATTTGCCTCTGGATGTAGTGGAGTAGAGGCAAAAGTATTGAAAATTGGAAATACTCCAGTAAAGTAAAACAAATACCTCAAGTACTTAAGTAGGCTACAGTACTTAACTTAAGTATTTGTACTAGTTACTTTAGCTCTGTCATGTCCCCCTGTAACCATTGAACGCCGACACACGCCCACAATAACAGAATATTAAAGTTTTCAATCTATCAGATGTACATCTATAGACAGACAACAAACTAAACAATGTAGGCCTAATTGAGAACAGAAGTTTAAACACAGCTCCAGTCGGCCGCCCGGTGGTCGCGATGCGGTCGTGAGGAGATGCCCCACTGGCGACTCGTAGATCTGCTATTTTCAAGCTGGTGTAGGCAGCAGAGCAGGTTCTCTGGTGCTTTTCCCGCAGCATTCGCAATTTATATGAATGTTTTTATTTAGTAGCTGTGCATGTTAAAGTATTGAAGATTGTTCAACTCAGTCTAGGTCTAGGACAGTGGTTCTCAAACTTTTCCAGGACCCCCAAAATTAAATGTATTTGGCCGCGGACCCCCATCTAAAATATTTTGTTTCAGGGACCCCCCCCCCCCCAGAAGCAAAGACTTGAGTTACAAATGTTCTCTTTAACAATATATATATTCAAAGGTTTGCACACATTTTCACGATTTTTCAAAAGTAGCAGATCTACAAGCTCATAGCACGGCACTCGGTGCCGCGCTATGAGCTTGTATATCTGCTATTTTTGAATAGCCAAAGTATGAAAGGTTAAAGTTATTGTGACGCTGTATTACCACATTTTTGCTGGGGACCCCCTACCCCCTCAAGGACACCTGGGGGTCCCCGGACCCCACTTTGAGAACCACTGGTCTAGGAGCTCTGAATTGGCATGTACGTGCTGTCCTTCGAACCCTCTCCTCGGGCAAAGGGGAGGAGCACGGCATGTGTGTCGCACACACGCACGCACACACACACACACGCACACGCACATGCACACACACACACACACACACACACACACACACACACACACACACACACACACACACGTGTGTCTCTCTCTTTTTCCTAAATAGTCAGTGTATATATGTCGCTCAACTAATAGCGAAGCATCAAAGGGATGCCCGTAGACACGTGTATATATATATATATATATATATATATATATATATATATATATATATATATATATATATATATATATATATATATATATATATATATATATATATATCTGTCTGTCTACGGGCTCCGGCCTTGGAGGGAGCGGGACTCCCGCACTCAGTCTGCCCGAGACAGCAGCAGCTGAGCGGCGAGACGAGAGCTGAACGTCCGCGAAATAACAGGAAATACGGCAACATGATTTTTTCTTTAACTTGTTAATTTGTGTATATAAAATATAGATTCCCTGTCGAATCTCCTAATTACACCAACATTATTCTTGTGAAGTAGGTAGTTTGTGCTTTTTTATTAAGATGTATTAATTTCGCTTTGGTCATTGAGCATGGGGAAACACAGAGTGGTGATCCCCGTCACAGAGTGGCCTATGACGGGCTCATGGAGAGCAGCGTTGGGGGGTAGCGATCAGACGGCCCGTTCAGTTATTTAGCAGCTTGTTTATAAACATTCTGCTGATTTGTTTTCCATAAATAGGTTATGTAGTAACTAAATATAGACTTATTTCTCATCTACAGCTGCTATTTTTCATTTTTGACTTTATAATGCGCATCTGCTTGCACAGGCCGTTTTGTGTGTGTGTGTGTGTGTGTGTGTGTGTGTGTGTGTGTGTGTGTGTGAGTGGAAAGGGGTGGGGCTAGGCCGGCCTTAGCTGTGAAAAAAGACCTCTGGTTCTGTCAGTGTCTGCAACTCAAATGGCCATTCTGCGTGTGTGGAATGTCTGACGTTGAATTGTAGGCGTGCACTCGGCAATAAGCTTTATAGGTGGGCGGAGCTAAGAGGAAATTCCTGGCATAACTTGCCGCACGATCCATTAGGACTGGATTCTCCAGTCCAAAAATAACTGACCGATTAATTCAGTGATTGACCAATCAAAATCAAGCATTCAACCAAGCCGTATAATAACATTGAATAGTTTTGTTACATGTTTCAGTTTTTAGAGAACTGCACTTTTGAGTGCTTGGTCTTGATTGCAGGTTTGCAGCATTTGAATTGGATGGACCCAATGTTGTGATGGTTGTTTAATCTACAAAGTCTTTCACAAAATGTCTTGTTAACTAAACTAACTAAATGTAAAACATCATGAGGCACATTATTCTTATCATCAGACATACTATATCTGAAATCGTCATTCAACAACATATATTTGCTGTCACATTACTAAGATGTCTATCACCTACTGACTAGTTGAAAGCTCTAAATATGTTTAATCTTGCTTATCGTCCTGTCAGGGTTGATCAGCAGAGAGCAGAGTCTCCTGTACCCAGCTGTGTCTCCATAAAGAGTGATCACTCCAAGGGAGGATATATTGACTTCAAAGATGGACACCACTCTACTGATCAGAGGTCTGAATGGAAAACTAACAGAAAATAAATGATTTTGTTTTATTTAACTCTTTATTAAACTGATCAAAGGTCAGAAGTCATAAGATTGGTCTGATTATTCATGATGTTGATCTTTTAATCTCCCAAAACATCACATCCTTTAGCTAGAGCAGCATCCATTATGACACTTTGTGCATTAAAATGCACAAAAAAACTGTGATCTAGAAAAGGGGCCCTCCCCGGAGCACATGTCTTCACCAGGATGGGTGGCCGCCAGTAGGACACAGAAGGGAATAGTTCTACAACATAACTTTTCACAGCTGTGTTGGCCTCTACGGGCAGAAGGGAAAGCACTTTTGGAGTGTGCTCAACAGAGGCCCTGTGATGGAGTCCAAAGAGCTGGGTGTGCAGTCATACCAAGCTCAGAGTCCAATTGACTCATGCCTAGTGGGAATTAATGGCAGATAGAGGCCCGCAAGGTCCTCTCTTGATAAATGTTCATGATAAAGGTAATGTGGTTATATTTACTTTGTGGGCCGTGGAGTGGAGTTATATTTACTTTGTGGGCCGTGGAGTGGAGTTATATTTACTTTGCGGGCTGCGGAGTAGAGTTACATTTACTTTGTGGGCCGTGCTGTGGAGTGGAGTTACATTTACTTTGTGGGCCGCCCAGGCCCAAAAAGTGGAGAAGAAAAGTTAAAAAAATATATATATATTTTTTTATATATATATATTTTTTTAACGGCCGGCCTGGTCGGCCTGGAATGACGCGGCCGTTCTGGAATTGTCCCAAATTTCCCAGTGGCCAGCACGTCCCTGTCTGCTATCATCTTGATTTTGTTACACTTTGATACTGATCAACAAGTTCAAACAGCTCATATAATCATAAAGATTAACATCTAACTCACATTTTAACAAGCATTTCATTCTTATCAGAAGACACTACATCTGAAATCTAAGTCAGTGGTTCTCCCCAGGGGTCCTTGAGGAGGTTCCAGGGGGTCCTCAGTAAAATGAGGAACAGTATAACCACTTCAACCCTATTTTATTCTTTGGATATTCAAAAATAGCCGATCTACAAGCTTACAATGTGTCACATCACAGTGCATTCTGCATTGTGAGCTTGTACTGCTATTTTCGGGGTAAAAAGAAAAATCACATTTCGAAAACAAACTTCTCTTTTGGGGGTCCTAGGCAAAACATCTTTTCACATGAGGGTCCACAGTTCTATTTGGGGTGTTTGACATACAAATGTTGAGAATCACTGATAAGTTATGAAATGTGGTTAACTCGACTTAATTTACTTGCTCCAGCTGCTGCCACCTAGCACCCGAGGCTAGTGCGAGGCTGCTTGCAGCTAAACGCGGCTAGCCGCCAACAAACAATTCGAGGTGTGTGTGGGTGAGTCGGCCACCTGGGAGCATGGCAAAGGCGCAAAAGGCTGAGATTGAGGACATCAAGAAGTCACTCGACAACCTCATGGAAGAAGTCGCAAAAATCTCTAAACAACAACAAGAGTTTTGCAATGAAGTCACGAAAATCTCCAAACAACAACAAGCCATGATGGAGCTGATGGGAGAGATCAAGCAGCTTAAACAGTTGCATCTAGAGAAGGACAAAAAGATCGCGACTTTAGAATCCAAAGTGGATGAATTGGAACAATATTCCAGATTAAACAACATCATCATAAACGGTATGGTGACCAAGCCCCGGTCGTACGCCAGAGCTGTGGCGAGGACTGAGGACGCTGAACCCACGGATCAAGACGTTGAATCGATGGAGCAACCGGTGATCAACTTCATGGCCGATAAAGGAATAAACATCAACAGTGGAGACATAGAGGCATGTCACCCTCTACTACGAAGAAATAAAAAAGCTCACCCGGACATAATACTACGCTTTGTCAACAGAAAACACAAGATTGCAATGCTGAAACAAGGAAGAAAATTGAAGGGATCGGATGTCTACATGAACGAGCACCTAACAAAAAAGAATGGGGACATTGCCAAACAAGCGAGAGTACTGAGAAGGCAAGAGAAGATACAGGCTACCTGGACGACAAACTGCAAGGTGTACATCAAGCTCAATGGAGATTCCCCAGAGGAGGCAAAGGTGCTATTGATCAGAGATCTCTCTGATCTGGACATGTACGAATAAGGTACCCCTCTAGTATAAAAATGATGAATCAGATAACTCAATTATTATATAATATACCTTATTGTACTATACTTTTTTATACCATGTTGCCGTGCCTTCTCTATTATCATCATCATATTACTACCATGAATGAATTATTGGATATATTGTGCATATTTATACAATCACCTATCATAATATTCATGATATCAGGGAATATGCTCATAACTATGTACCATATGTTTCACTATCTATACCTAAATTATAAATATCCATGTAGTATTTCAAATACTATACTGTATAATATCAGTACTCATAAGTGCTCCTTATCTTATATGCATATCATATATTATATAATATATATAGCCTATTGTGGGTACGCCGGCTCATTCAGTTATATTGTTGTCCATATATTATGTATATATTATTATAATATATATATATATATAATACATGAGTCTAATGGGGATTGACGAACTGACCCAAGACATTGGCTGTCTCCAAAGTTCAGAAGACTGGAATTTGGAGACATTCAAATATACTGAATATGGAAGACACGATTTTGAGCAAAACATAGACCCGGACAACAATATATTTAATGACCTAGATAAAAAGTGCAATTATTATACTGAGGAGCAGCTAATTATGAAACCAATAGGAAATGACATCTCAATTATACATTTCAACGGTAGAAGCATGTATTCTAACTTTGGGAGTATTCAGGATCACCTAAACAAGTACAAAAAACCCTTTAACATTATTGCAATTACTGAAACATGGTTTGATCCGGAAAGAGGTATCAATTTCCCTCTAAAAGGATATGAGCTAAATTACAAGAATAGAGAAAATAAAGTAGGGGGGGGAGTTGCCCTGTATGTAGACTGCAAACTAAAATATAAGGTGATAGAAAACATGTCCATTATTATAGATAACGTACTAGAATGCTTAACTATTGAATTATGCCGAGAAAGCCATAAAAACATAATTATCAGCTGTGTTTACAGAGCACCTGGGACGGATATAGAAATATATAGAAATACAATGGAAAACCTGGTTTCCAAGTCCCTCCAGAAGGCTATCTTTGTGTGTGGGGACAATAACATTAACTTATTGAACCCACATAAACATAAATCTATAGATGAATTCATTGATAATATGTATAGCATTAATTTATATCCATTAATAACTAGACCAACTAGAATAACAAGAAACTCGGCAACTTTAATTGACAATATATATACTAATCAAATTGGAAAGAATATAGAGAGTGGAATACTAGTAACCGACATTACTGACCACCTGCCAGTGTTTGCAATATATAAATGTGATTATGATGATAAAAACGAAACTGCTACTCCTAGATATAAACGATCGATAACAGAAGTGACCATGGCGGCCCTTAAGCAGGATCTGTTGGCTCAAACCTGGAACAATATATATAGTGAAAATAACACAAATATAGCATATGATTCCTTCCTTAGTATATTTATGAAGCTATATGATAAAAACTGCCCTATCCATAAATGTAAAGAAAAGAAAACTGAAATAAAGAAACCCTGGATCTCTCCAAAATTAAAAAATGCCTGCATGAAAAAGAACACATTATATAAGGAATTTATAAGACATAGAACAACAGAAACAGAAAGTAAATATAAAATATATAAAAATAAATTAACTTATATGATCAGAAATAGTAAAAAATATTATTATAATAACCTATTAGAAAATCATAAAAATAATGCTAAGGGATTATGGAGTATTCTAAATAAAATTATAAAGAAAGGATCACTGTCCACAAATTACCCACAATGCTTTAATGACAACGACAAAACTATTACCAGCCTAAATGAAATAGTTAATGGGTTCAATAACTTCTTTGTTAACATAGGACCCGCACTGGCAAATGAAATTATAACATCACCACTGGAGGAAAGCAGGCCTGCTGAGGATTGGGGTTTCAGTAACCAAAATTCTGTATTCCTAAAAGCAGTAGAGGAACAAGAGGTCATCGACATTGTTAATAAATGCAACAACAAGACATCCACTGACTATAATGATGTAAGCATGTTACTTGTCAAAAACATTATAGATGCCATCATAAAACCCTTTACTCACATATGCAACTTATCATTTAGGAATGGCGTTTTTCCAAATAAAATGAAAACGGCAAAAGTCATCCCAATTCATAAAGCCGGGGATAAAAAACTATTTACAAATTATAGACCAATCTCATTGCTATCACAGTTCTCAAAAATCCTAGAAAAAATATTTGTGGACAGATTGGATCACTTTGTGGAAAGAAATAACCTCTTAACAGAGAATCAATACGGTTTCCGAGCCAACAGATCGCCCGCAATGGCACTAATTGAATTAACAGAAGAAATAACTAGTAATACTGATAATAAGATGTATACAGTAGGAGTTTTCGTTGATTTGAAAAAAGCCTTTGACACGATAGATCACAATATCCTCCTGAAGAAAATGGAAAAATATGGTTTCAGAGGGGTGGTGTCAAATTGGCTTAAAACCTACATAAAAGACAGAGAACAATTTGTCCAAATTGGAAACTGCAAATCAAGCTGTAGAACAATTACATGTGGCGTCCCTCAAGGGTCGGTCTTGGGACCAAAACTTTTCATTTTATACATCAATGACTTGTGCCGGGTATCAAATGTACTAAAATGTGTTCTATTTGCTGATGACACAAACATATTCTGTACAGGGGAAGACATTGAGCAGCTTATGGAGGTCGTAACAATAGAAATGATTAAATTAAAATGCTGGTTCAATAAAAATAAGTTATCCCTAAATCTAAATAAAACAAAATGCATGGTGTTTGGAAACCGGCAGATAGATATAGACATCCGGTTGATTATAGACAATATTACAATAGAAAGAGTATATGAAAACAAATTCTTAGGGGTAATTATAGACCATAAATTATGCTGGAAACCCCATATAGAATATGTGAGGGCTAAGATGGCAAAGAGCATTTCTGTTATAAGTAGAGCGAGAGACATACTTAATCCCAAGTCATTGCACACCCTCTACTGTGCTATGATCTTACCATATATGCACTACTGTTCGGAAGTATGGGGTAATACATATAAGACGACAATAAATTCACTAGTTACACTACAAAAAAGAGCAATAAGACTAATAAACAACGTAGGTTATCGGGACCACACACACAGATTGTTTCTGGCATCACATGTCATGAAGTTCACAGACATAGTCAATTTTAAAATTCTGCAGGTTATGTATAGAGCTAGATATAAACAACTTCCTGTAAATGTACAAAACAAGTTTCTGGATAAGGAGGGGGGATACAACCTCAGGAGACCACTGAACTTTAAGAAACATGTGATGCGAACTAATCTGAAAATAATGTGTATATCCTCATATGGTGTAACATTATGGAATGAATTAGACGAGGAACTACAGTATAGTATAAATATTAATCAATTCAAATATAGACTAAAACAATCTATCTACGAAAGGTACAGACGGGAGGAAGAGGCTCTACAGAATGTATGATATGTATGTGTGTATGAATGTTTATACATGCGTGTGTATGTATGTGTGTATGTATGTGTGCATGTATGTATATGTATATATATATATTATGTTGGGTAGGTGTATATTGTATAGATTATTATAACATAGGATGCTCTTTGCCATCTTAGCCCCAATAAATTACTTAACGTGGACATTGGTGTATTGCATTAGTGCATAAATGTGTACAGTGTATGTTCATGGGTATCATTATACGCTGCATACTGTGTATCTGTATGTACGTATGTGTGTACATGCTTATATGTATGTACATATGTAGGTGTATGTGTGTGTATTTGTATATGTATGTGTATATATATATATGTGCATATATGTATGTATATATGTTTATGTATATCTATAAATTACTTTCTGTAATTGAGACTATGCGCTTTGAGGCGCGTGAATTCATGATATATAAGAAAGAGAGAAATAAATAGAAAAATAAATACAAAAAGAAGAGAGAAAGGAAAAAAGAAAAAGAAAAAAAAAGGGAAGAAAGATATGAGAAAAAAAAAAAAAAAAAAGAAAAAAAGAATAATATTCTTTGGTATTCCGTTGTTATTATTATTTATTTTCATTACTATTGTTATTCGGATTTGCTTTCTTTGTTTTTTTTGTTTGTTTTTTTGTTTTGTTTTTTTCTTTTGTTGAAAAGTATTAAGGGTTGGGCTCGACAAGCTTAAAGCTTCTCCCAAACCCTTTTTCAGGGACTTGGACAATTGATATGATTGACACTATGATTATTATGAATACTAGTGTAAATATATTAACCAAATGAATTAATTGTATGTACATATGCATATTTTTATATATATATATATATATTTATCTATTTTGTATCTTGTATCTTGTCCAAAGAAACTGAAAATAAAACCGAACTGAACTGAACTGAACCACATACATACTCTATCCTCACTTAAATATAGATATGTAATATTCATATTTAGATGTGTAGCAACTATTGCCAGTAGTTGATATGTTGAATACATGTAATGTTTCATGTTGGTGCCAGGGTTGATCAGCAGAGAGCAGAGTCTCCTGTACCCAGCTGTGTCTCCATGAAGAGTGACCACTCCAAGGGAGGATATATTGACTTCAAAGATGGACACCACTCTACTGATCAGAGGTCAGTATGGAAAACAACCAGAAAACAACAGATCATATAGTTTTATTAGACTCTACTGATCAAAGGTTAGAAGTTATGACTGTATATCTGATCCCAGAACATGAACAGATTCATGTTTCAAGTCCAAAGTGTAAATTGTAGTGAGAACTCTGCAGGAGGAGTGTTTCTCTCTGTTCTGAGATGAATTTGATATCATGTTCAAGGAGCTCTAGGGTCGTTTCAGACGGGGAGTGGTTGACACAGGGTTCTCACTCTGATAAGCGGGGATCGTGCTGCGATCATTATTGGTTTGTCCTCCTGCGCCTAGCGGGGGGGGGGGGGGGGGGGGGGGCAGGCAATCCAGCTCTTGCCGCCCACGTGCGTGTGCACAAACGAGAATTTCACGGGACAGCGCCCACCTTCCTCTCTGCCCCTCATCTTCTCTGCACGTCTCAAATAATCGCCCAGGATTAGCAGTTTACTCAAGAAACTGAGCACAGATCAGAAGAGTGCATAGGTAACAATGGACTACAGCTGTTGTCCCTGCTACCCTGCATGTCACACCACCATGTCACTGTTGTCCCTGCTACCCTGCATGTCACACCATGTCACTGTTGTCCCTGCTACGCTGCCATCCAGCCACCAATGTTGTAACAAGCCAACAGTGGACATTGATGTGGGATGGTCAAGGTCCTCCATGTCTGGTTCTCCTTGTACTTTCCTAGTCTGGCCACATATTTCGCGACCTTCATATAGTTTCCAGTAACTTGTGTTGCCAGAATGAAGTAGAAGATTCTGTGTCAGTAAGAAATTGCTTTTTTGAATGTTCCTCTCTTGGTAGAGAAATAGCTGTGGTGTAGTGTTTATGCAAGGGATAATCAATGGGGAGCAGGTCATTTTTGAGAAATAAACCCAGACAGGTTGAGTCTTCATCACGGTTGCCTTGGAGAACAATGGGAAGTAAGGATCACTGCATCGTCTATTTTTCGCTTCAAAAACATTCTTGAAAGCAATGTTTAGCTGTAAATGACACTGTGTGTTAGTTTACATAGCTGCTATGTTGGATAGGCTACGGCTATCAGATTGAAATGAGCCAGGTGCTCTGAGCCTTTGGTTCTGTTATTGAGTTCAGTGGTCATTAGCAAAAAATAACTGACCGATTAATTCAGTGATTGACCAATCAGAATCAAGCATTCAACCAAGCCGTATAATAACATTGAATAGTTTTGTTACATGTTTCAGTTTTTAGAGAACTGCACTTTTGAGTGCTTGGTCTTGATTGCAGGTTTGCAGCATTTGAATTGGATGGACCCAATGTTGTGATGGTTGTTAACTAAACTAACTAAATGTAAAACATCATGAAGCACATTATTCTTATCATCAGACATACTATATTTGAAATCGTCATTCAACAACATATATTTGCTGTCACATTACTTAGATGTCTACCACCTACTGACTAGTTGAGCTCTAAAAATGTTTAATCTTGCTTATCGTCCTGTCAGGGTTGATCAGCAGAGAGCAGAGTCTCCTGTACCCAGCTGTGTCTCCATGAAGAGTGATCACTCCAAGGGAGGATATATTGACTTCAAAGATGGACACCACTCTACTGATCAGAGGTCTGAATGGAAAACTAACAGAAAATAAATGATTTTGTTTTATTTAACTCTTTATTAAACTGATCAAAGGTCAGAAGTCATAAGATTGGTCTGATTATTCATGATGTTGATCTTTTAATCTCCCAAAACATCACATCCTTTAGCTAGAGCAGCATCCATTATGAAACTTTGTGCATTAAAATGCACAAAAAAACTGTGATCTAGAAAAGGGGTACTCCCCGGAGCACATGTCTTCACCAGGATGGGTGGCCGCCAGTAGGACACAGAAGGGAATAGTTCTACAACATAACTTTCCACAGCTGTGTTGGCCTCTACGGGCAGAAGGGAAAGCACTTTTGGAGTGTGCTCAACAGAAGCCCTGTGATGGAGTCCAAAGAGCTGGGTGTGCAGTCATACCAAGCTCAGAGTCCAATTGACTCATGCCTAGTGGGAATTAATGGCAGATAGAGGCCCGCAAGGTCCTCTCTTGATAAATGTTCATGATAAAGGTGATGTGGTTATATTTAATTTGTGGGCCGTGGTGGAGTTATATTTACTTTGTGGGCCGTGGAGTGGAGTTATATTTACTTTGCGGGCCGTGGAGTAGAGTTATATGGTGGGGAGTGGTTGACACAGGGTTCTCACTCTGATAAGCGGGGATCGTGCCGCGATCATTATTGGTTTGTCCTCCTGCGCCTAGCGGCCACCTTCCTCTCTGCCCCTCAACTTCTCTGCACGTCTCAAATAATCGCCCAGGATTAGCAGTTTACTCAAGAAACTGAGCACAGATCAGAAGAGTGCATAGGTAACAATGGACTACAGCTGTTGTCCCTGCTACCCTGCATGTCACACCACCATGTCACTGTTGTCCCTGCTACCCTGCATGTCACACCATGTCACTGTTGTCCCTGCTACGCTGCCATCCAGCCACCAATGTTGTAACAAGCCAACAGTGGACATTAATGTGGGATGGTCAAGGTCCTCCATGTCTGGTTCTCCTTGTACTTTCCTAGTCTGGCCACATATTTCGCGACCTTCATATAGTTTCCAGTAACCTGTGCTGCCAGAATGAAGTAGAAGATTCTGTGTCAGTAAGAAATTGCTTTTTTGAATGTTCCTCTCTTGGTAGAGAAATAGCTGTGGTGTAGTGTTTATGCAAGGGATAATCAATGGGGAGCAGGTCATTTTTGAGAAATAAACTCAGACAGGTTGAGTCTTCATCACGGTTGCCTTGGAGAACAATGGGAAGTAAGGATCACTGCATTGTCTATTTTTCGCTTCAAAAACATTCTTGAAAGCAATGTTTAGCTGTAAATGACACTGTGTGTTAGTTTACATAGCTGCTATGTTGGATAGGCTACGGCTATCAGATTGAAATGAGCCAGGTGCTCTGAGCCTTTGGTTCTTTGAGTTCAGTGGTCATTAGCAAAAAATAACTGACCGATTAATTCAGTGATTGACCAATCAGAATCAAGCATTCAACCAAGCCGTATAATAACATTGAATAGTTTTGTTACATGTTTCAGTTTTTAGAGAACTGCACTTTTGAGTGCTTGGTCTTGATTGCAGGTTTGCAGCATTTGAATTGGATGGACCCAATGTTGTGATGGTTGTTTAATCTACAAAGTCTTTCACGAAATGTCTTGTTAACTAAACTAACTAAATGTAAAACATCATGAAGCACATTATTCTTATCATCAGACATACTATAGGCCTATCTGAAATCGTCATTCAACAACATATATTTGCTGTCACATTACTTAGATCTCTACCACCTACTGACTAGTTGAGCTCTAAATATGTTTAATCTTGCTTATCGTCCTGTCAGGGTTGATCCGCAGAGAGCAGAGTCTCCTGTACCCAGCTGTGTCTCCATGAAGAGTGATCACTCCAAGGGAGGATATATTGACTTCAAAGATGGACACCACTCTACTGATCAGAGGTCTGAATGGAAAACTAACAGAAAATAAATGATTTTGTTTTATTTAACTCGTTATTAAACTAATCAAAGGTCAGAAGTCATAAGATTGGTCTGATTATTCATGATGTTGATCTTTTAATCTCCCAAAACATCATATCCTTTAGCTAGAGCAGCATCCATTATGAAACTTTGTGCGTTAAAATGCACAAAAAAACTGTGATGTAGAAAAGGGGCCCTCCCCGGAGCACATGTCTTCACCAGGATGGGTGGACGCCAGTAGGACACAGAAGGGAATAGTTCTACAACATAACTTTCCACAGCTGTGTTGGCCTCTACGGGCAGAAGGGAAAGCACTTTTGGAGTGTGCTCAATAGAGGCCCTGTGATGGAGTCCAAAGAGCTGGGTGTGCAGTCATACCAAGCTCAGAGTCCAATTGACTCATGCCAGGAGTGGCTACTTACATCAGCCACATCACAGGACCCTTAACATGTGATTACAATGTGGGGTTGATTGGATGTGGGGTTCATGATGTGTCTGGTAACAAATTGACCCCACCCCAAAAAATTACGCCAATTAACTTGTGAACAGTACATGGTGATAATATGGTTCAAATAAAATCACACGAAAGATTATTCTTAAGAAGGTCAGGAATTTGTTTTGTTAACAGTGATTTTCTGTGTAGTTTACTGTAGATCTAGCTGTGTGCATGGTATTTTCCTGGGCACAGTAAACACTGTGCGTCGCATCCGACCCCACACACGCACATTTTGCGCATTTACAGATAGATACAACCAGTCAAACCACCTGACCTCTACTGTCTCTGTTATCATGTTGCCTTGGCCTGATATCAACGGGATGTTGTTAGACGTTGATGTTTAAACAGCTCATATAATCGTAAAGTTAATAAATATGAAATCTACAGATGTGCCACTTCAAAACTTCACACGTTACTGTTCTTTCCCTGAAAGTGCCCTGAAAAGGCATGTTTTCCTCCCTGTTCTGCCCTTAAAATTGCACTGTTTTGCCCCTGAAAAGAAGTTGTCACTACACACCCCCGTTTTTCCCTTCAACAGACACCCATATACATGAGAACAAAAGAATGTGTGTTGAGAAGGTGTCAGACTCATTATGAGGCGAAAGGTGATTTGAAGAGGTCCTTGACCAGTTGCTCAAATTAATTAGCATCATAAAAGCAGTGATCATCAAAATAATTCATCATTTTAAATGCCCTTCTTTGTCCCTCTTATTGCCCTGGGAATCCCCTGAAAATTTACTGTCTTGGCGATGGCAGGACATGTGAAGTTTTGAAATGGCACATCTGTATCTTGTGAAATGTGACTAATTTGACTTGTGTACCATAATTTAAATATAAGTGATTTAATATTTAGATGTGTAGCAACTACAGTGTGACTAGTTGATGAATAAATGCAATGTTTCATGTTGGTTGTCATGGTGTCAGGGTTGATCAGCAGAGAGCAGAGTCTCCTGTACCCAGCTGTGTCTCCATGAAGAGTGACCACTCCAAGGGAGGATATATTGACTTCAAAGATGGACACCACTTTACTGATCAGAGGTCAGAATGTACAACAATCAGAATGTCTTTCCTACAATTAGTGCAGCATCTTAAATGATGGGCCAGCAATGTTCGGAATTCACCAACCAGGCTGGAATGTGAAAAATCGGACGGATCGGAAGGGTCCGTCTTGATCACTTGCCTAAAGAGATAATACTGTATGTAGCGATTTGCGTGATGTTTGGACAACATTTGTAGGAGAATACTTATTTTTTTTGTGTGCAAAAAGCAGCCTCCTGGTGGTGCTAGAATAGGGCAATGTTGAAAGGCTGGCATTTGTTCCTCAACGTAGTGTGAATGTGCATGCAAAGTTCCACCACAATCGGACGCTGTGTTCATGATTTGCGGCATTTTTTTTTTAAACGTACCACTCCTGTAAACTTTAGATGTCAATCTTAGCCAATCAGGATGGAATATGAAAAATCAAACAGATCCGTCTTGATCACATGACTATAGAGATCATGTGTACCGATGTACGATGAATCTGAAAGATTAATTTAAAGAATAATGTTTTATATAAGTCGGCCTCCTGGTGGCGCTATAAAAGGCAGATGAAAAATGCAGGGCAAAGGTTTTTTCCTTGGCCTATAGGGAGTACGCATAAAAAGATTTACACAGATCAGCTTGCTATAGCACCACCATGAGGTTGATTAGAAAATGTTCAAGTGGCATTTCTTCCTGGGCCTAGTGGGAATTAACGTGCAACATTTTACGGAAATTGCATGCTGTGTTCATGATTTGAGGCAATATGTTGAAAACGGAGAACTCCTGGAAACTTTGGAAGCCAATCTTAGCCAATGAGGATGGAATATGAAAAATCTGAAAGAGTAGCCTACTGTAAAAAAAAAATGTGTTTAGCACAAATTGGCCTCCTGGTGGCACTATAACAGGCCCGTGTGAGAAAATTGGGGCAGAGGTTCTGAATTGGCATCCAGGGAGTGTGTGCACAGATTCGCTGCAATCAAGCCAACGGTGCCTGGTGATTAGCTGTACACAGACAGAATGACGAACTCACAGACGGACGGACACACACACACACACACACACACACACACACACACACACACACACACACACACACACACACACACACACAGAAGGATGGACGGAAAGGGTGTAAAACATACTCTCTCGCCATACCTTTCGGCCTGGCGGAGACAATAAATGGTATACCACCTATTGTGAGAATTTTCAAACCCTGACCCTAACCCTAACAACAAAAATAAATCCTTCAGGAGTGCATTACATTCCTGGGCGGCCATAGCTGAATGGTTAGAGCAGCGGTTCCCAAACTTTTTTTGGCCGTGCACCCCGACCTAGCTGACGCACCCCCTCCACATGGAAATATATGAACATATATGTTTTTATATATGCAACATATATTTTATCATATATGTAACATATTATTTGAAATTGCACGCCTGCATATATGTCTCAATATATCGATATTTGTGGCATATATGTGGACATATATAACCTATATATCCACATACTGTATGCACATATATGAACCTGATGAACATGATTCACATAATTATGTGCAAACATACAGTGACAAAAAACAACCAAAGGAGTGGGGACCAAATTATTATTCAACTTCACAAGGGTGTAATATACAACATTTCATTGTACTGTATATTATATAACATTTTCACTGTAAGAGATTGACACATTGGAGTATACAGTAAAAACATCTATATAATTTAACTCTGAGAGAGTACAAAATGTAGCCAAATGGACCAGGCCATCGGCCGTGTCATTGGCTGGGAGACTTCAAGTGGAATATGACCCTCTACGTTTCAGCAGACCCTCTCAGAATGCATCACATTGTGACATATTGAAAAACGTTGTAAACCACAGATAATTATAATGTTCACTTTGAAAATACTGGCTGACTTTTTATGACTTCATGGCTTAATGACTCAGCCTCTAGTGTCTACTGGAGGAAAATAGGAGAGGGTCATGCCTTTTTCATTTTAGCCCAGGTGGAAGTCATGTTCAGATTTTAATTGATCAAATGTAACACATATAGTACACAATAACTGAAGAAACATTTTCCTTACTAAAATATATATATATATAAAAGAGGTGGTAGACTTCAACATAAAACCTGCATTGTTAAATTATAATGCAAGTTTCACACTGTATTGTCATCATACATCTTAAAGTGAGGGTGTAGTGGCAGTGGCTCAGGGGTAGAGTGGCTGGGTAGTGTGAACTGGAAAACCGCAAGGTTCCCAGTTCGATCCCGGGCTGGGGCGCTCCCCTAAAGTTAGTGTCGAAGTGTCCTTGAGCAAGACGCTGAACCCCTAATTGCTCCCGATGAGCAGGTTGGTGCCTTGCATGGTTTCCTCCGCCATCGGTGTATGAATGTGTGTGTAAATGGGTTAATGGCACAATCAATGTAAAGCGCTTCGGGTAGAAGCGCTATATGAATGCACCATTTACCATTTAGTATCTACACAGGAATTCAGGTTGTTACTGAAGCTGCCTTAGTGCTGATAGAATGACAATAGAAGACAAACTGGATTAAAAGCAATATTGTGTCTGGATTAAATGTTTAGGAAATGAAAACCATTTCACTGTGGAAGTGCATGACCCTCACTCTGGATGGGTCAGAAATATATATTTATGTCAGCAGGAGGGTCAGGCCTTTATATTTCAGAGAACTTTAAAAACATCCAGTGACCATTCTAAACATTGAACGGTTCCTTATCTTGTCAGGGTTGATCAGCAGAGAGCAGAGTCTCCTGTACCCAGCTGTGTCTCCATGAAGACATTTGTTTTACATTGTGACTCTGCAGGAGGCTAGCCGTCTATAAGAGGGTCTCTGTGTAGTCTACAGGATAAGTGCCAAATCTATGAATCATTGACTTTGTCATAAAATCAATACACGTTACGTACAGTATGTAAAGTTTGAGGCCCTGAACATTTTCAAAAATAGAGCTATGGCCGCGGCGATGGAAGCCATTTTCCTTTCCGCCATAAATGATTTACTTAGCATCATCTCCTGAATCAAACATGATAATACAGAATACATTATGTGACTGTCTATCCCTATGTTTTCATGGTCAATGATTACAAGGATACCACATACAATTACCACCATGGTTGTGACAAGGCGTTTTTGCGACAGCTCCATTTCTGAATGTTGAGATTTTTGGGTGACACACAGATAATCAGTGGATTATAGTAAAGATATAACTTGTTCAAACATATTGTTCAATATCAAGGTGTAACAATATCAGGATGATAGCAGACCAACACAACACAATGACACACACATTAGAGCTCAGCTGGTTTTAGTGACTATTAAATGTTGTACATTAACTATCATCTACAGTCCACTACATAGAAACACTGCCTGTCCTCTTTAGACACTGATTACAACCTGTTATAGAAATACACATCTTTCTATAGATGAATCCACAGAGTGCTGCGGTGTCAGACTCCTGCTGAGGTGTGCATTCTGACACTGCAGTTATTATTGCGCCAGGGGAGCACTCTGTGGATTCGTCTATACCATGGGTGTCAAACTGGTGATCTGCAGGGATTTTGCGGCCCGCAGAGTGGTACAATGCGGCCCGCGACGTGATTAAAAAAATCGGCAATTAATACTACCTCTTAATGGGGAAAAAAATGAGAGAGTTAAGAAAGAAAAAAAGAGCAGCGCCGCCGCAGCTTCTTCATAGATAAGACAGAGCCAGGCACTGAGGCAGTTTTCCCTCCACGCCTCCTTGCTGCTGACTGTACCTGACTGTGAAGGTATAGTGGCCAAACTTGTTCTGTGACAACAATAGCCAAGCCACTGGACATGGTCATTAGCATATGTTTGACCGTGGCCTCTCTCACTGAATGAAAGGAACTGAGACAACAGACTGAAAAACAACTAGAAAAAAAGAGTGAAAAGGGTGGCATTTCTTCCTCAGCCGAGTGGAAATGTGCGTGCATGCATGATTTGAGGCATTTTGTACCTCAAATGATCAGATGATAGTTAATGTAAAAAAAAATATTGTTTTGCTAAATTAGACCTGTTGGTAGCGCTATAACAGGGCAATGTGAAAGGGTGGCATTTCTTCCTTGGCCTAGTGGGAATATGCGTGCAAATTTTCACGGTAATCGCACGCTGTGTTGATGATTTGAGACATTTTGTTCAAAACGGACCAATCCTGCAAACTTTGGAAGCCAACCTTAGCCAATCAGGATGGAATATGAAATATTGGACGGACCCGTCTTGATCACATGGCTATAGAGATACTGTGTACCGATTTGCGTGATGTTTGAATAAAGTCTGTAGTAATATAAAACAATGGGTTTTGCACAAATCTGCCTCCTGGTGGCGCTATAACAGGCCCATGTGAAAAATTTGGGGCAGAGCTTCTGAATTGGCATCCAGGGAGTGTGTGTGCACTGTTTCGCAGCGACCGGGCCAACGGTGCCGGAGATTAGCTGGTCGCAGATAGATGGACACACGGACACACGGACGAACACACGGACGGACGGACAGGGGGTAAAACATACTCTCTCGCCATGCCTTTCGGCGTGGCGGAGACAATGATGTATAACTGAATGCGCATGAGTGCGCATGCGTGTCTGCGTGCCCACATCAAGTCACTTTTTGACCAATGCGGCCCAGACCCCAAAATGAGTTTGACAAGCCTGGTCTTTACTGAACATTTATTGTGTGTGTGTGCGTGTGTGTGTCCTCCACAGAGACCAGCAGCAGATAACTCAGGATCCCAGTGGTCAGTCTGCTCAGGAACGTCAAACAAAAAAGAAACAACAAAAAAACAGGCACATCAAACAGAACAGGACTCCATATTTAAGGTATGTCAATTAAGCAATATTACACGAGAGGGGGTGCTTTACCGTCATTATTGGCACGCCAGTGATGCGGTCAGGAACGAGGCGAAGCCGAGTTCCGCGAGCATCACTGAAGTGCCAATAATGTAAGGTAAAGCACACCCTCGAGTGTAATATTGCGATTATACAACAGTTACCAACAAAACACATCCAAATGTATTCATATTGTGGGGCAATTAATAATAAAAATGTTTCGCTATTGTCCGTTTCCCTGTAAAGAGAAGAGTTTTTGACTGAGAGACATTAAATAGTCCCTGTAGCAGCGCTTTGAGTTTGAGGCACCGTCTCATCAACACAGCTGAGCTATCAATGCTTGCGCAGTGGAATGAATTCCAGTAGGCTATATGCTCCGTCGTACGACCGTGTCACGCGGCCAAAATAACTGATCTACAAGCTGACAACGCGTCGCGATGGCGACGCGTTGTGAACTTGTAGATCGGCTATTTTGGCCGCGTGACACGGTCGTACGACGGAGCATATAGCCTACTGGACTGTTAACGAAATGGGAGTAATTTTACTTTACACAGTAGGATATTTATAACCTTCTAACCATTGATCAACCGTAAATCCACCAAATTAACAACATAGTCCATTTTGCATAGCTGTTTGTTCTCCGGTGGCGGCGGTGGGTCAGGCTACTGTCTGTTTGTTTTCCTACCATGGGACAGCGTGACTTCAAAGCACAGCTGTGCCATATATGGTCTAATCAGGTGCGGACTGGACTGCAGTGCGGAGTGATTTATTAATGTGATTAGGCCCGTGCTATGATGCTGGTTTGAAGCACGGCTAGAAAGCTATTTCAACCAATCAGATTGCTTGGTCGGAACTACCTGTTATATAATGTACAACAACACCTACTTACTTCATCCACAAATGAAATGAAAAAAAGATGAGTTGATCACAACAACGAAATGTCTTGTTAACAAAACTAACTAAATGTAAAACATCATGAAGCACTTTATTCATACTATCAGGCATACTATCTGAAATCGTCATTCGACAACACACATTTGCAGTCACATTTTAAATAATCTGTTTCATACTTGAAACATTATGCTTATCTTCCTGTCAGGGTTGATCAGCAGAGAGCTGTCTCTCCTGTACCCAGCTGTGCCTCCACGAAGAGTGACCACTACTGTGGTGGAAATCTGAATGAGGACTCAGTCAAGTAAGATAGACAAAATAAGGCAAAGACGACAGTTCAGAGGAATGAGATATCAA
>NC_139940.1:48865158-48995158 GCF_963454915.1 Gymnoscopelus microlampas | reverse complement strand
GCAGACCAACACAACACAATGACAAGAGACATTAGAACTCAACTGGTTTTAGTGTTTATTAAATGTTGTACATTAAAGGGGAATACCACTCATTTTCAACATTGAACTTTGTCTTTAATATAGCTGTTGTGTGGAAATAAGAAAAGAGTCCCCCCCCCTTCTATGTTGGCTAGAACTGGATAATTGAGTTCATGTGATCAGGTCGTGTGATCTTTTTGCTGAGGGGGCGGGGCCAAATGAACATCCTGCGTATGTCACTGATCACATGACCTTAATCAATTATCCAGTTCTACGCAACATAAATGGGGGGGGGGGGGGGGGGGGGCTTTTTTCTTATTTCCACACAACAGCTATAGGTGTATAAAAGACATAGTTCGATGTTGAAAATGAGTGGTATTACCCTTTAATTATCATCTACAGTCCACTTCATAGAAACACTGCATGTCCTCTTCAGACACACTGTTTACAACCTGTTAGAAGAAATGTACATTTATACTGAACATTTTGTGTGTGTGTGTATGTGTATGTGTATGTGCGTGTGCGCGTGTGTGTGCGTGCGTGCGTGTGTGTGTGTGTGTCCTCCACAGAGACCAGCAGATATCTCAGGGTCCCAGTGGTCAGTCAGCTCAGGAACATCAAACAGAGCTGGACTCCATTTTTAAGGTATGTCAATGTACAACTTTACTGCATCTACAAATAGAATGAAGGGGAACATAAATATGAGTTGATCCCCATAGAGACACGTAGGCCGTGTGTCCACCAACACATTTTTTCCCACCCGAAACATATTTGTCCATGAAGACTGAAATGTCTGAACATCTATTATAACTTTCTTTTACTTTTTGCCATTGTTCTCTGAGCCAGTCTTATGAACTGGGTTTTTATAATGAGGGACACCTCTCATAGAATAAACTGTAATTGTTATATATGTTTTATTATTTTACACACTCTGCTCTTGGCAGTCTGTTTGAGGTGTGGTATTTGTTGTTTGACACTTCACCTTCATCACAAGGACATCCGTTTTCTTTAGGGAGATATTATATTTCCAAGGCTTTTCTTCCATGTCACTGTGAAAATGACCAGTACACTGTTGCCCATTGTAATGAAAAGTGATAGACTTTAAATCTATTCATCCATCCATCCATCCATCCATCCATCCATCCATCCATCCATCCATCAATTCAACCATCCATCCATCCATCCACATTCCAGCTGAGTGTTCCAGACTTCCCTTTCCCGGGCAACATTAGAAATGTCATACAGGGGGATCCTGAGGCGTTCCAAGGCCAACATGGAGATATAATCCCCCCATCTGATCCTTGGTCTGTCTCAATTAATCAATCAATTCAATATTGATAAACTTAACCTTTATTATTTTATTATGTGTTTCAGCTGCTTGAAGAGAATCTCGTAACATTTGTGAAGAAAGACATGAAGAGGTTCCAGAGGCTTCTTACAACAGATTACCCAGAATGCTTAGAGAGTCAGAGGGAGGAGGGGGAGGTGGTGGATGGTGAGGGTGAGGAGGAGAGGAGAAGCATCATCACAGAGGGAGCTCTGAAGATCACACTACACCTCCTGAGGAGTCTGAAGCAGGAGAAGCTGGCTGACATCCTGGAGATCAGTAAGGAAGTCTTTATTCACACCTTTAACATGATGTAGAGCAGTAAGAAAGTCTTTAGTCACAACTTTAACATGATGGAGAGCAGTAAGAAAGTAATTATTCACAACTTTAACATGGTGGAGAGCAGTAAGAAAGTAATTATACACAATTCAACATGACAGAGGGAAATTGAGGCAAAATAATACATTTCGACAAGTCTCTATAGTCATACAGGTATAAGCAGCCAAATGCAAGTGTGATAAGGTCCACAATACTGTGCTAACAACAACATAACAACAGTAATAAAGATCTTCTACTGGCAAGGTTTGTTTTATTACTATCTGGGCAGTTATATTAACGTTAACATATATACTCACTGGTGTCTTTCGTTCTTTGGTCATTTAGAAACTTTCGCTCCTGTCAGTCAACAACAACTCAAGTGTAATCTGAGGCAGAAGTGTAAGAATTTGTCTGAGTGGATTGCTAAAGAGGGAAACCCAACACTTCTGAATCAGATCTTTACAGAGCTCTACATCACAGAGGGAGGCAGTGGAGAGGTCAATAAAGAACATGAAGTCAGACAGATTGAAACAGCATCCAGGAAACAAGCGAGACCAGAGACACCAATCAGATTTGAAGACATTTTTAAACCCTTACCTGGACAAGATGAAACAATCAGAACAGTGATTACAAAGGGAGTGGCCGGCATTGGTAAAACAGTCTTAACACAAAAGTATGCTCTGGATTGGGCAGAAGACAAAGCCAACCAGAATACCCACTTCATGTTTCCACTCACCTTCAGAGAGCTGAATCTGATGAAGGAGAAGAAGTACAGCTTGGTGGGACTTCTTCATCATTTCTTTGGTGGAATCATGAAACCACTAATCTGCAGCTTAAAAGAGTTCCAAGTTGTGTTCATCATTGATGGATTAGATGAACTGAGGCTTCCTCTAGACTTCCAGAACAATGAGATTGTAACTGATGTCACAAAGCGGACCTCCGTGGACGTGCTACTGACAAACCTCATCAAGGGAAACCTGCTTCCCTCTGCTCGCATCTGGATAACTACACGGCCTGCAGCAGCCAATCAGATCCCAACTGATTATGTTGACAGGGTGACAGAGGTGAGAGGATTCACCGATCCACAGAAGGAGGAGTACTTCATCAAAAGATTTGGGGATGAGAAGCAGGCACGCCTTATCATCTCACATGTCAAGAAATCCAAAAGTCTCTGCATCATGTGTCACATCCCAGTCTTCTGTTGGATCACTGCCGCCGTTCTGGAGGACATGTTGAGAACAAATGTGAAAGGATTGCTGCCAAAGTACCTGACTGAGATGTACCTCCACTTCATGTTGGTTCAGTCCAAACAGAAGAATGTGAAATATCATGATGGAGCTCACAAACATTCTGACAAGAATCCAAAGAATACCAAGGTCATTCTGTCTTTGGGAAAACTGGCGTTTGAACAGCTAGAGAAAGGCAACCTGATCTTCTATGAAGCAGACCTGAGAGGGTGTGGCATTGATATCAAAGATGCCACTGTGTACTCTGGAATGTTTACACAGATATTTAAAGAGGAGTGTAGGTTGTACAAGGACACAGTGTTTTGCTTTGTCCACCTTAGCGTTCAGGAGTTTCTTGCTGCTCTTTATGTCTTTGTCTACTTCATCAAGACTGGTGTCAACCTACTGTCAGAACCACAAGCAACCTCCAACTGGCTCAAGTTATTTAGAGACAAACCTAAGTTAAATCACCTCTACCAAAGTGCTGTAGACAAGGCCTTACGTAGTCCAAATGGACACCTGGACTTGTTCCTTCGTTTCCTGCTAGGCCTCTCCTTGGAGACCAATCAGAAACTCCTACAAAGACTGCTGACACACACAAAAAATAGATTCCAGAGCAATCATGAAACAATCAAATACATAAAGGAGAAGATCATAGAGAATCCATCTCCAGAGAGAAGCATCAATCTGTTCCACTGTCTGAATGAACTGAATGATCATTCTCTAGAGGAGAACATCCAACAGTACCTGGAATCAGGACATCTCTCCACAGACAAGCTCTCTCCTGCTCAGTGGTCAGCTCTGATCTTCATGTTGCTGTCTTCAGAAAAGGAGCTGGACGTGTTTGACCTGAAGAAATACTCTGCTTCAGAGGAGACTCTTCTGAGGCTGCTGCCCGTGATCAAAGCCTCCAATAAAGCTCTGTAGGTGCACTAATAGCTTTCATATATTTTATGATCTTTCTTTAACATAAATTCAAATAAAAAAATCATTTATCAATAATGCTTCTTCAGGCTAAGTGGCTGTAACCTGTCAGAGAGTTGCTGTCAGGAGTTATCGTCAGTCCTCAGCTCCAGCTCTAGTCTGAGAGAAGTGGACCTGAGTAACAATGACCTTCAGGATTCTGGCGTAAACTTGCTGGCTGTAGGACTGGGGAGTCCACACTGCATACTGGAGACTCTCAAGTCAGTATGCCTGAAACTGTGTTCAACTTAATCTAAATATAACAAAATAAATGTCTAAATTAAAGGAAAGAAAATGTAGCAATGTGAAACACTTTGTGTGTGTGTGTGTGTGTGTGTGTGTGTGTGCGTGCAGTTTGTCAGGATGTCTTGTCACAGAGAAAAGCTGTTATTCTCTGACATCAGCTCTGCGCTCCAACCCTTCCCATTTGAAAGAGTTGGACTTGACCTTCAATCATCCAGGAGAATCAGGCAAAGCGATGCTCTCGGCTGTTGTGAAGGATCCACACTATAGACTGGACAGTCTTAGGTATGAGAGACTTGGTCTGTGTGTGAATATTCATAGTGTCTACTGTCTACTCAGACCACGTGTAAACACCAGGCATCACATAGAAATAAGTTAGGCAATTCAACTCTGGTGTGTGCGTGAGACAAAGATGAACGCAATTTTTTATGGGATTGCACCTGTTTGTCACTCGACCAGAATGATCTCGCTTCTGCCAACTCACCTTAGATTTAAAATTAATACTAGGTGGTGTGTCTGCAACGAACATGACGAACCAGGGACGTGGGCCGGCCACTGGTAATTACGATAATTGGCTTTCTCCACTTTTTGGGGCTTGGCGGCCCACAAAGTAAATATAACTCATGTAATTTGCCCTCTGGCTTGTCCCTCATTTGAAATGGCCAATCTTTGAGTAGCACCGGTCCGGCCCACAGACAGACATCACATTGGCCCACTGGCTTGTCTATCATCTGATAAAAAATACTTGGATAGTTACATTGAATGTATACTCAACAAAACCACTAAATGAGGAAAACCTTGCAGAAAGTTTTGAGCCTACAAAAGTCAAATGACAAATGTGATAACCTTTGAGTGAGTGAGTGAGTGAGTGAGTGAGTGAGTGAGTGAGTGAGTGAGTGAGTGAGTGAGTGAGTGAGTGAGTGTGTGTGTGTGTGTGTGTGTGTGTGTGTGTTTTGATTTGTTTGCTGATGCCATGACGACACATTGAGGTTAGACAACACACTCCATATTTGGGCGTAGCTGCATTTGGAACTCCTTATGTGGTTATATGTGACGTCAGAGGTCCGTCCGCCCGCCGGTCAGTGGGCCGGTCTACCGGTCAGTCCACCGGCCGGTCCTCACCTAAGCCAATTTTAATACAGGATAAATACTCAAATCCCCTCATGTCAGTACACTGGACAGTAGACAGTATGAGTCTTGATGTCAAAATGATCTGCTAGGTTTACAGTATGCTGTCAATCATTGTTCATATTATCATAGAGAATATTAATACCTGACCTTGTCTCTCCTCCATCCCAGTGTGAACCATTGTGGAGAGAACATGCTGACACCAGGTGTGAAGAAGTGTAAGTGTTTATTCTGTTTTATTCATTCAGTCAAAGCAGCACATCCAGCTATTTAGATCATTGGTTCTCAAAGTGGGGCCCGGGGACCCCCAGGGGTCCTTGGGGGGGTTCCAGGGGGTCAGCAAAATGTGTTAATACAGCTTCACAATCCTTTTAACCACTTTATCCATATTTTATATGTTGGGTATTCAAAAATAGCAGATGTACAAGCTCACAGTGTGTCACTTCGTGCTGCGCTGCGAGCCATTCTGAACATTTTTGAAAAATCTTGAATAATAATATATTTTTTAACACAAATCTTCTCTTCAGATGGGGGTCCGTGGCCAAATATATACAGTATATCAATTTGGGGGCACGAAAAAGTTTGAGAAGCACTGATCTAGATGACCAGCTCATATACACAGAAGCATGTGACATTCACTCATTCACATCCTACTCTGAATGTAGATGATAATAACCAGGGGTGCGCACAACTTTGTTGGTCTAGTTCTCAGGGGAGCACCTGGATATGTTACTTGGTGCGCACCAAATAAATAAATTAATACATTTTGCTGCAACACGTCTCGCAGGATGGATAAAAGAGGGATACATGGATAACTTGTCTGTGCAATGGTCCGTGTGAAGCGGGACTCCCTTCTCGTGAATGATAGGCACTCCCGACATGCAGCATACGTCCCCTCCCCCTCCGCCTCCGCCCCATGGGTGTGTATGGGGCGCGTATGGGGCGGACGCGTGCTTCACCGTGAATGTGTGAGTGTGGCTTCAGGAAGTAAATTCCAGTCCGCGTGGTCCCAGCTGTTGGTACGCGAGAGCGCCTCTCTTAGTCTGATGTGCCGTGCAGCATGCATTTTGACGACGCATGCGCACTTGTGCACCAGTTATGAGCACCCCTGATAATAACCATAATGTGTAGGCTAATAAAGTATGTGATATTAACAAAAACATACCTCCAAGCACCAAACTGACAGTGATTGTGTCATTGTATGTCATCAAGTCACCATATACAGTAGCTGTCACCTGTGGGCATTACAGTCCATATGTTACCGTTGAAACCAGAGGACTGGAGAATGGTTTGTTACAGTAATGCGAGGTGAAATATTTGCCTGGGTAGACAGTAAATATAAATGCATACTGTATGTTTACATTCAATTAACACAGCAGCCAAAGTTCAAATTACACTTTTGTAGATCAAATATATAGTCTACAGTTGTTAGGCTATAAATCAACAAATATCCCTGTGAAGTCAGTTCGATGTAGATCTAATCTAACTTAATCAATGAACACATCTAGATAATGTGTTCAGTTATAGAAGAACATATATACCTTTGTGTCCAAACATAGAGAGAGAGAGAAAGAGAGAGAGAGAGAGAGAGAGAGACCCACACAGACAGACAGACAGACGGAGCACACAACGCGTCACAAGCTTGTAGATCTGCTATTTACAAATAGTAAAAGTATAGATTTTTTTCACAATTTTTTAAACACATTTTTTCCAGACAAATGACAGAATGTTTTCTTTACACAAATTCAGTATTTTAAAATACTTTGTTTTCTCTTATCCTATTCTCAATACAGTGAGTAGCAAATGATTGAAAATCTTTTTTTTTAATCAATTCTCTTAAAAAATGTCTTATCTTTCTCATTTTTGTTATTAAATCGATTTAAATTGTCACCAGTTTGAATCGATTTTAATGGTAAAAAATAATGGATTAATACTAGATTCACGATAAATCGTTACATGCCTAACAATGATGCTATGAGGTTAACGATACACCTGTCACTTGAAAAGACCTTGACATGCGTGACACAGTTGTAACATCAATCCCACGTGTCTTTAAAACCAGCGAGTAACGTTAGAGCTGTGTTCTGTTTTAACCCATTAAAATCAGGACAGCATCTGTCATTTTAAAAGATTAGCTATATATCGTATCTATCGGGTTGAAACCTTGTATGTCCGAAAACTGTTACTGTTCAGGGTTCAAATTGAAAAATAGCAGATCTACAAGCTGTCGATCTGCTATGTTTTATACTTTTGTGCGACACAGCAGTATGATCAAGTAGGGCGTTAATTTACGAAAAAACTAAAAGTTGAAATAAGGAGATAAGAGGTTCTCAACCTTTTTCAGGCCGTGACCCCCAAAGATATCATATTTGAAATATTATAATCATTAATCATAATAATAATAACAATAATTATTATTGTCTCCGCCAGGCCGAAGGCATGGCGAGAGAGTATGTTTTACCCCCCGTCCATCCATCCGTCCGTCCGTCCGTCCGTCCGTGTGTCCTTGTGTCCATCTGTCTGCGAGCGACTAATCTCCGGCACCGTTAGCCCGGTCGCTGTGAAACTGTGCACACACACTCCCTGGATACCAATTCAGAACCTCTACCCCAAATGTTTCACATGGGCCTATTAGAGCGCCACCAGGAGGCCAATTTGTGCAAAACAAATTGTTTTACATTACTCCTACAGATTTTATCCAAACGTCACGCAAATCGGTACACAGTATCTCTATAGTCATGTGATCAACACGGATCTGTCCCATTTCCCATATTCCATCCTCATTGCCTAAGGTTGACTTCCAAAGTTTACAGGATTGGTCCGTTTTGAACAAAATGCCTCAAATCATGAACGCAGCATGCGATTTCCGTGAAATTGTGCACGCACATTCCCACTATGCCAAGGAACAAATGCCACTTCAAAACTTTCAAATCAGCCTCATGGTGGCGCTATAACAGGCCGATTCACGTTTTAACTTATAACTGCACCGATCTGCGTGAAACTTGGCACGCACACTCCCTAGAGGCCAAGGAACAACCTTTGCCCTGCATTTTTTACATCTGCCTTTTAGAGCGCCACCAGGACGCCGACTTTTGAAAAACATTTTTTTTGCTCTTACTCCTTCAGATTCTGTCCAAAAATCATGCAAATCGGTACACAGTATTTCTAGTCATGTCATCAAGACAGATGTGTCCGATATTTCATATTCCATCTTAATTGGCTAACAGTGACTTTAAGTTTGCAGGATTGGTCCGTTTTGAACAAAATGCCTCAAATCATGAACGCAGTGTGCGATTGCCGTGTAATTTCACACGCACATTCCCACTAGGCCGAGGAACAAATGCCACCCTTTTCACATTGGCCTGTTATAGCGCCACCAGCAGGTCTAATTTAACAAAACACATTTTTGGAACAAAATGCCTCAAATCATGAATGCAGTGACCGATTGCCGTAAAAGGCCTAAAAAGAAATGCCACCCTTTTCACATTGGCCTATTATAGCGCCACCAGGAGGCCACAGTAACCTACCTGACCTGGCGGAGACTTGTGCTCCGAGGAGCACTTTTTCTAGTTATCATTGTTATCATCATTATGTGTGATTGTAAACTGGTGCTGTATTGTATGTTGTTCTTTCCATCAGATGTGTGTGAACTCACACTAGATCCAAACACAGCACACAGAAACCTCTCTCTGTCTGAGAACAACAGGAAGGTGACACAGGTGAGAGAGGATCAGAAGCATCCTCGTCATCCAGACAGATTTGAGAACAAGCCACAGGTGATTTGTAGAGAGAGTCTGACTGGACGCTGTTACTGGGAGGTAGAGTGGAGTGGAAGGGTTTATATAGCAGTGACATACAGAGGAATCAGACAGGGTAATGACAGTCTGTTTGGATACAATGACAAGTCCTGGAGTCTGATATGTGATGGTGATAATAACAGTTACACTGTGTGGCACAATAATAAGCACATTGTCCTCCCTGTCCATCTCTCCTCCAACATAATATCAGTGTATGTAGACTGGCCTGCTGGTACTGTGTCCTTCTACACAGTGTCTTCTGACACACTGACACACCTGTACACCTTCCAGTCCACATTTACTGAACCTCTCTATGCTGGGTTCTGGTGCTGGAGTTATGACTCCTCAGTGTCACTGTGTGTCAGATAGACGAGGAGGACACCCCTCAGTGTTTATTGATGTAATGATTGATATTAATTAGTATTTCAAAAAAGAAGAAGAAGAGGGGGGGGAACAAAAGATCTACAAGCTCACAACATGTAAATATGCAGTTTTCACTAGGCCTGGCCTATGTTCAACTTTTATTTCTTATTTAATTAGAATTTTGGACCGTGATGACATTTGAATTGAAGTTAAACAAATTATAATTTGCATACATATTGTTTATTGTGCTTATTGAGTAAATGAAAAGTGTCATTTAGTTTTAGGACAGTGTTTCAACTGTTTTGTAAAACTGTGGTTCTCAAACCTTTTACAACATTTCAACGACGACCATTAGGCCATCGGACCCCCATAACTCTGAGAGTGTACAAATGTGTACACTCGCAGAGTTACAGACCTGTAAGGGTCCATTTGGTTCCATTTGTACACTCTCAGAGTTACAGACCTGTAAGGGTCCATTTGGTTCACAACTACAGTTTTGCTGGGGACCCCCTGCAACCCCCTCAAGGACCCCTGGGGTCCCCGGACCCCACTTTGAGAACCCCTGTTGTTAAATACACTTCTGTTTGGAGTAATGTGCTCAAGCAATCCAGAAAATTAACAAATAAAATTGAATCTTTTTCTATTAATCTTTGCTTTGTCTTTATTGTTTTAATTTTGTAACATCTTTTTATAGAGGTGTACTCATATTATTATTATTATTATTATTATTATTATTATTATTATTATTATTATTATTGCAACTTATTTTTTCTTTTAAAGGAAAACATATTTTAAATATTCACACTTCTGGTGGAAGGTCATGAGACTGGATTGAAGATGACATCAATATTAACATTACTTAATTAATATTAACAAGTGTCAGTGTTGCGAGATGGGAAATGTTAAATTATCATATCGGTGGCTTTAAATTATCCTAGTTTAAAGAAAACTATCATACACAGAAAAAAAATAGATAAATTGCAGGTTAATGTAATTTCACAAAAATAGCGTATTTATTGTAAGAATAAGGAAAACCTTGTTTGGGACTCTTCTACGTGAGAAAAACATCACATACGCTGTGTGGAAGCAGGAACCGCCCTGGACCGTACTCAAATAAAATCCTGGAACTGGAATACCGTACAGCAAGTGTTCCCACACTTTTCAGGCCTTTTTGTTGAAAAAATGCAAAACTAGGGTGGTACTATATATGATATAGTATCATGAATCAAATAATTAAAACATTTTATTAATACAATTATTATAATTATTAATTGTAAAATTATGTATAATGCCATATATGATATATACCCATATATGGGCATGCCCATATATGGAAATATACTGCTGACATCAAGAATCTCCAAATATGGGCATAAAAGGGACACACAGACAGACAGACACATACAGAGAATCTCTGTTTCCCTTTAAAGCTCATATATGGAGATATCTGACAGAGATATGGAGATCTCTGACAGAGATCTCCATATGGGCCTAAAAGGGACACAGACAGACAGGCACAACGGGTACCAGATAAGAGTATACTGATGACATCAAGGTTCTCCATATATGGACATAAGGGACACAGGCAAACGGACAGACAGGTACAACGTGTACTCTGAGAACGGATACAAGGGGTATTGCTTAGTTGGCTGGGGCACTCATTTCCAGAAGGAGCGAGTGCATTTTCCGGCAGCGGAAGCTGCCGCGGAACTGCCGCTGGAGGAGCGGCAGCTGCCCGCGGAGGAGCGGCAGCGCGGAATAAGTAGGACTGTAGCCTACTAATCCTTGTAATAAAATATTACTGAGGTTAGGGTCAGGGGTTATGAGTAGTATAGTAGGTGGTGGTTCCTCCTCTACAACATCAGGAGAATTCGGCCCTTCCTCACGGAGAAGGCAGCCCAGGTGCTCATCCAGGCTCTTGTCATCTCCCGCCTGGACTACTGCAACTCCCTCCTGGCTGGCGCTCCGGCATCTGCCATCAGACCCCTGGAGCTTGTTCAGAAAGCTGCGGCTCGTCTGGTGTTCAACCGCCCCAAGTTCTCTCACACAACTATCCTTCTCCGTTCCCTGCACTGGCTCCCCGTAGCGGCTCGCATTCAGTTTAAAACCCTGGTGCTAGCCTATAGGGCAGCGAAAGGAACAGCTCCCTCTTACCTCCGGGTATTGGTCAATGCCCACAACCCTTCCCGACCACTCCGGTTGGCCACCAAGGGGCGACTGACTCCCCCGCCACTCAACGGTCCTTCTGGTCGATCGACACGGTCACGACTTTTTTCTGTTCTGGCCCCACAGTGGTGGAATGAACTTCCCACTGATGTCAGGACAGCAGAGTCACTGCCCATCTTTCGCCGCAGGCTGAAAACCCACCTCTTCAGGAAACACTACCCTTCCTCTTTGCCTGGCCTACTTGTTGTTAACTAGTTGTACGAATGCTTGTTTTATTGTTGAATTGTTTATTGGATCTTGTTTAGTCAATACAATTATTTGTTTTTAGCTCCTGCTCATTTGACTACTTTGTCTCATCTGTTTAAGGAAATAGGTAGCTGATATATTGCACTTTTACCTTAGCGCTAGGTATGCTCTTGGTTGCTTGTTATTGCAGAAAATGCACTTATAACCTCTGGTGATTAGTAGCTTTCGTTCCCTACCTTTGTTGATTGCACTTATTGTAAGTCGCTTTGGATAAAAGCGTCTGCTAAATGACTGTAATGTAATGTAATGTAATGTAATACACATTTTCAACCACTAGGGGGGATATTGGCGCACATTCCTGAAATTCTTGACATGCTTGACATTCTTCACATAGTTCACATACCTAATTAAAGCATTTTATTCATCCATAATTAATAATTACGGATTCATTATTTCATTAGTCAGTCAATTAAATTAAAATCGGTGATAAGATCCATTTTATCAGTGTAATGGTAGATTCAACTCTCTCTTTCTCTATGTATGCCTGTGTGTGTGTGTGTGTGTGTGTGTGTGTGTGTGTGTGTGTGTGTGTGTGTGTGTGTGGTGAACTCGTGCAGGACTTTATTACTTTAGGTGGGGGCTGTGAAGGTAAAAATAGACTTTATAGTCCACAGGTGGGGGCTGTGAAGGTAAACATAGACTTTATGGTCCACAGGTGGGGGCTGTGAAGGTAAAAAATAGACTTTATGGTCCACAGGTGGGGGCTGTGAAGGTAAAAAATAGACTTTATGGTCCACAGGTGGGGGCTGTGAAGGTAAAAATAGACTTTATGGTTCACAGGTGGGGAACAGCTGTCTTCACACCTAGATGTTATATCCTGGTTCTCGAGGGGACTACTGGACTACTGGAACCCTAAAATAGCCTGTCTCTTCGAAGTAACCAAATGGCTGCAGCACAGGACACAGTGCAGTACCAAAACTATAATTACATAGGGTCAAACACACACACAGACAGACAGACTTCTAGTCCTCCTACAAAGCCACGTTGTAAAAAAACAAACATTGTGAGTGGAATTGCGCTGCTATAGTGACAAATGTTTACGTTGTCAAGGGTGATAACTAAAATGTGTTTTATGTCCATATATGGTAAAGCCATATATTATGTTCCAAACTCACAAGTGATTGGCCGAGAGGCCTATGGTGGCAGGAATATATAGATAGTAGTGTGTATTTGTTGGCCTTCCAATTCATTCTCATTGAATGTCTAGTCAACCACTCTTCACATGAATGTGCTAATTCTAACTCAGCTACAGCTGTCAATCTAACAGCTGAGCTGAATCCTCCATGCTATTCTCTGTGTCAGCATATAATTTGTCCTGTGATACTATACATGATCATTGCTATTTGTATTTGTGTACCTATGTTTGTGTCGCTCTTATCTTTAGTGCATACCTTATATGACCATTTGGAATAGCATCTTTGGTAAATGGTCTACTAAAAGAACTGTGTTAGATGGGTGTTCAAGGGGCTTGTGCCCAAAGGGGCTGCAGGAGCAGACCTGCTTCTCATGATCTGTATGCTGTTGCTGTATGCTGAAATCTTCCTAATAAACGGTCTAAACTTCATCCGACTGGAATATAATATTTCTATAATAGGCCACACCTATGTCACGCCTATGTGGACAGACTGGGTATATAAACTGTAACTGTTGTCAAACAAGCATCAACTCTCTCTGGGCTTCTTTAATTTGCAAACTTCTGACATTTTTTCTTGCACTGATTCTGAACGAGAGATAAAAAACTGACCAGAGTTCAGGCTTTTATCAGTCCACAAACATATGTCATTAGACTAGAGCCCCAACAATGACAAAGAAGAGAAAGACTGAGTATTCTTTAGGAACGGAGGAGAATTTCTACAGCCCCCTCCTCAAGCTGGATAAGGAGGAGGGAGAAGAATGGATCACCCTGGATGGGGAGAATGCTGAGGGTGGAGAGGAGGTGACGATAAAGGAGAAGGTGGAACCAGAGGGAGGAGGAGACGCCTACGACCAGCTGGGCATCAAGCCTCAGCTGGTGCAGACGGGCACGAAGAAAACCACCGTCGTAAACTTCAAGGACGTCTGCAGACAGTTGCGCTGTCAGCCCAAACACCTCCTGACTTTCCTCTCCGTCGAGTTGGGCGCCGCGACTGCTTCCTTAGACGGCAACAACAAGCTCGTGCTTAGAGGCAAAGTTCAGCAGAAACACGTCGAGCGCGTTTTGAGGAAATATTTCAAGGAGTACGTGGAGTGTCGCACCTGCCTTTCCCGCAAAACAGCCCTCCAAAAGGAGGAGAACGGCCCCTGTGAGGCCTGCCACTCTCGCTCCGCGGTCGCCGGCGTCAAGTCCGGATTCCATGCCGCCGCAGTCAAGAAGGCCAATATGGATTCTTTGGACCCCAACGTGACCAAGAAGACAAAGAAAACGAAGAAAAAGAAGCGTGTGAAGAGCCATACCAGTATCTGGATTTTCTTTTGCGTTTTGTTATTTATTGCAGCGTTAGCAGGTGTTTTGATTTTGTACCTGTAAATAGTCTATTTCTATATCGTTGCTGTCCGGTAGAAACCAGCTAACTCCATTTTGACGCGTTTGCATTTTTTTCCATAAATCAGGGCCATTGAACACCCATTACGTCTGTGTGTTGGTAAAACTAATATTGAACCAATGAAAAGCATTAAAAGTGCTTCTGACAAAACCAGCAAACTCCATTGGATCCTCAAATGTTCTGCTAAACCAGCGAAGTCCATCGGAGTTAGCTGGTTTAGCTTACTCCAGGCTCCACCCCCTTTTGACCTCCAACCTCATTGTGAGCTTGGAGGTCCATTCAGCTGTTCTTATCAATGATGAACAAAACCTCCTATTTCATTTCCTGAAAAATGAACATTTTGGAGTTAGCTGGTTCCTGCCGGACAGCAGAGATATATGCTATGATGCAGCCAATGGTGGACAAAGTGACCCCTCAGTACTTGAGTCAAAGTATTGACTCCTGGTCAAATATTACTCAACTACAAGTGAAAGCTGCTCAGTCAAATTTGTACTTGAGTTAAAGTACTGGAATACTTGCTTTAAAAAAATAATCTTCATATAATTTGTCCTCACAAATGGTCATTATAATATTCTACTCGGCCTGTGTCTCAGGGCTGTGAAACCTGCCTACCAGTGACATCAGAAATGAGGAATCCAAGCTAATAGAAACTGCAGGCACAGAACTCATACATGGGTGTAAGAGGGACACAGACAGACAGACAGATACAGAAATCTCCATACATGCGGACACGGCCAGAGAGACAGACACAACCGGTATTGCATAACCGGATGGGTCATGCATTCCCAACTTGCATCGTTCACGACTTACAGTGCATGTTAGTTTTATTAAACGCAAATGTACTCGAGTATTTAGTATAGGGGTTGTTGTCTCGCTTACAAACCCAGATCTCTTTCCCAGTATTGAACATTACTTTTATTATCTATCATTACTAAAAACACTAAAGCTAAACTAGCATACTCACTTTAAAACCAAATTAAAGCTAATTGAAATTGAAAACATGAAGTCAAAACGAAACAAAAAGTAAATTATAAATTAAAAACTATAATAACCTTGCAAAAGAGAGAAAGCTTTAATATCATAGAACGTAATGTTGCCCTGTGTTTGCATAACAAAACAATAAGTGAGGTGGTGTTTACCTGCAGAAACACACTGCCCTCTCGCTGTATTTCGGTGTTTTCACTGTTTGGTTTGGTAGGAAAAACATCTACCAAGATGCCATAGTACCCATGGATTATGACAGTGAGCCTACGGTAGATCCATTTTGTATCTTCATATTTCACCTTTTTTTTTTTTTTTTTTTTAATGAATGGCCTACTTTGTCGCACAAGAGCATTGTCAAAAAGTAACAAAAATACACAACGTGTTGCATCGTGACGCATTTGGAGTTTGTAGATCTGCAATTTGTTAAGGTTTTTTTTCAGAGTCAAAGTGGTTAAGTGTGTCTGTGTGTTTTTATTTAACCAATGAAAAGTAAGAGCTTTAAAATAACTACCAGAGCCATTGTAATACAGGTTATTTCTTCCACTTCAATATATCGTCTCTGTTCAGTGGAAACATCATTATGTCCAAAAATGTCACAATTCACGCATTTCGAGCTTGTGGACCTGCAACTTTTGATGCATTTGAATGACGCTTGTAGTATGATCAAATAGGGCGTTGATTTATGAGAAAACACAAAAAGTTTGAATACGGAGATAAAAGGTTTCTGCCCGACAGCAACACTCTGCTGAGTTACGGTTTTGGTCATACAACAAGGTTTCCGCCAACGCTTTAAAGTGACGATTTACCATACAAAACAGTAAATTAAAACAATTTGATACTCCCAACACGCGCCAACAAAAAAATAAAACAAAAAAGTTGATATTAGTTCTTCACTCTTGCTTTTAGTTGATTTCCATATCTGTGTTGTTATTCATGTCCTCACCGTTGTGTCCAATTCACTGCCTTTATTGCTATTATTGTAATGTTTTTAGCTTTTTCTTTTTGCTTTATTGTTAAACGATTTGTACCTTTTCTGTAATTGTATTATTGCCCTGTAAAGCATTTTGAGCTGCATTTCATGTCATGAAAGGTGCTATATAAATAAAGTTTATTATTATTATTATTATTAGTGCCTCATGTCTTCTGTTTCTTCTGTGGGGCCCTGTGCTCCACCATGTGTCTGTTTTTAACATTTATAGTTTCTCCTGCACTGTGTATGATTCAGTTTGTAACCAGGTCAAATGCCTTGTTACAAATGGTATCATACAGTAAAAGTGCAGAAAGTACAAAGTGGGTCGTATAGGAATCAATGCACTTAATTCATGTGGTGATGAGTGAATACCCTGATCGGTTTAAACCCGACGTGAGACCCATTGACTTCCACTATAGAATTATAGTTAATTATTTTAAATAGAATACGATTTTGTGTCCAAAAAAAAAGGAGTTAATAAGTTAGTTTACTGGCAGTGTGCACAAGACATTTGTCATTGATCGAGCAGTTTGGAAGATTAACTCCGGACGCACGCAACACACACACACACACACACACACACACACACACACACACATACACACACACACATATAGTGAAAATAATTACAATATGTTTTGATAGTATGGGCATGTCATAATGTCTTTGTTCCAATCCCACATCTTTCTGCACTCAGGTTAACAGAGGCATCTCATTTAGCCCTCCAACAACATGTGGCAGGACATTAGAGTAGAGACAAATCAACCTTCTCACATTGTCCTCAAAAGGGGTACACACTCCTGAATCGTTCAAATTAAAGTTAACCCATTAAAACCAGGAAATGCAGATATACAAGCTCACAGTGCGTCACTGTGCCACGCTGATATTTTTTACTTGAAAGCGTTCAAAAATGGTTGAATAATTTTGAATAATTTTAACACAAATCTTCTCTTCTGGGGGGGTCCATGGCAAAAACCTTTTCAGATGGGAGGGGGGGGGGATCCGCGGCCAAATACATAATTTTGGGGGTCCTTGTGGCACAAAAAGAGAACCACTGATTTAGAAGGCATTTTGTAGAGTTGGCCTCAGGTCTTAATGGGTTTATCCACATCCGAACACTACAAGTAACTGGACACATCGGTCTCTTCATTGCCGCAGTCCGGTCCCGCCCCCGTTCCAAAGTATCGATCCCCAAAGTTTCCTATTCCGGGGATGATATGGAAGAGGTTGTCCACCTTCTTGTCCACGGCGGTGGTGATGATCTGGACCTGGGGGAAGGCGTAGGCCACCGAGTGAACCCCCATCTCTGCCATCAGCAGAGACACCAGCAGGATCTGAGCCTCCTGGACGTCGTGGTCTAGCAGCACCCGTATGGCCATCATGGCGGCCGCTCCGGTGGACACGGTGCAGTCCATCAGGATGACGTGGTCCTCACTGATGTCCTTCGGCAGACGCAGGTAGTGAAGCTCCGGTTCTCCCGTGTCGTGGTTGGTCTGGATGAGGATCTTGCCGATGCAGACGTCTTTACAGACAGCCCTCAGGGCAGGCTCCATGGTCTCGCCGGCTCGCAGGATGGACACGCCCGTTATCCTCTTCCCATGGAAGGTCCTGCCCTCGTAGTCCTCTCCCTGGGGCGTATGGACCACGCGGACCTGCGAGGGGAGGAAGGAGAGCGCCCGCTCGATCAGCAGGCGCATCAGCCTCTTGGAGTAGAAGATAAACTTGTCGCGACTAGTCTCCTTGTTCCTGATGATGGTGTGCATGGTGCGCACCTGCGGCGTGCTCTCCAGAACGCTGAGCGTCTGGGGGAGGGGCTGGGCCTGGTGTGCCGAGGCCAGGGCCGCCATATCCCAGAGCAGTTTCCTCTCCTCCAGCTGGCTGTGGACATGCTGCACAATCAGATCAACGGCCACCATGTTGTTACCGCCTCGCGGGACCACGATATCCGCCATGCGCATGGTGGGCTCGATGTACTGCTCGAAGGCCGGCTTGACGTACTTGTTGTACTGCTCGATGACCGACTTGATGTCCCTGCCCCTCTCTGTGTTGTCTCTCCTCAGCCGTCGCACCAGGCGGATATCAGAATCCACTTCCACGAAGATCTTCATGTCCAACAACTGCAAGAGCTCTTTATATGCGAAGGCCATGATGCCCTCAAAGATGATCACACTGGCTCCGTAGACCGTCTTCCAGTCCTTCTGTCGGCTGTGTGTGGCGAAGTCATACACGGGGATCTTCACACTCTTTCCCAGTTTGAGTTTGCGCAGCGTGTCGGTCAGCAAGTCAAAGTCAAACGCTTCGGGGTGGTCAAAGTTGTAGTTGTTACTGGCGGCCAGACCGTGCTGCTCCGGGGTCAGTGCCTTGTAAAAGGAGTCCATTGAGAGCAGGGCCACCCACGGCACGTCGAGAGCCTCGATGATGTTCCTGGCTACGGTGGTCTTTCCCGAAGCGCTCCCACCACACAGGCCGATGACGAAGGCCTCTTTGGACTGGGTTCCGTGTTCGTTGTACCACGGGGGGCGTCCGGCAGTATAGATGGTCCGTTTGGATGTACGCAGCAGAGGGGGCTCTGACTGGCTGGTGGTCCGTGTCCTTGGCGACAGAACCTTGTTTACTGAGGGGAGGAGCTTGTCCTTGGATCCCTCTACATCTCTGCTGTTGGATACCGTGGAGGCCCTCTCATCATCACCTTTCATCTTTGATAACATTCTTCCTCGACTCATGGCAGACATTGTTATTCGTTAACGTTTAAATATCTAGTCTGTCCATTGAGGTGTGACATAGGTTACGCCTCTCAGCCAATCACATATGAGATCGGAACATATAATAACCATAGTTGGCTTTGCTAGACGTTTGTGGTCAGAAATGTAAACCTCGCCAACGGATGAGGTGTAAGAATGGCGTGGTTCCCATGTGGATCTCAGCTTCATGTGGCCAGTCAATGACGTTGGTCATCTATGATGTATCTATGAGGTATGACACCATATTTGGGAAACAATTCAGCCCATCAGTTATTCACGTTCATTATTATATAAAATTGAAGTTAAATATTTGAAAGCCTTATGGGTGTAACTCTGAGAGTATAAAAATGGAACCAAATGGCACATTGGACACTTACAGGCACATTTCTACACTCTCATAGAAGATTTTACAAACTGGATGTTCTTGAAAATGAAGACGATTCGTTCTCAAAAGCGTGTGAAAATAACTAATAACTAATAATAATAAAAGTATAGCCGTTATCAGAGTACTTGGGGGCCAGTACAAAGCCGTTCGGAATTCCATATCTGGACAAGACTGATGTCATATTTATGACATCACTGTGAAACTCCTTATTTGGGCAAGAGCGAAAGACATGTTCATAGCCATATACGGTTATCGTAAACTACATCACGTCTCTGGACAGACTGACTATTTAAACTGATGCTGACTTCCAGAGCAAAGTGAAGACTCTCCGTGTGTTGATATCACAGATCTCAGCTTTAGGACCTTTCACGTTTCCCCCCTGGACAGTGGTGCAGTACTGTACTAAGTAAAGTAAATTTTCAGGGTACTTTTAATTTGAGTATTTCCATTTCGTGATACTTTATACTTCTACTCCAATACGTCTCTCAGAGCCCAACCAAGATGGCTGAGCAGGGTTATGGGTTTTCACTGACCACATTCAGTCCTACTGGTAAACTGGTGCAGATCGAGTATGCCCTGGCAGCGGTAGCAGGCGGGGCTCCATCGGTGGGGATCAAAGCCTCAAACGGGGTGGTCCTCGCAACGGAGAAGAAACAGAAGTCCATCCTGCACGACGAGCAAAGTGTCCACAAGGTGGAACCCGTCACCAAACACATAGGAATGGTCTACAGCGGCATGGGGCCTGACTACAGGGTGTTGGTGCGTCGAGCCAGGAAGTTAGCCCAGCAGTACTACCTGGTTTACCGGGAGCCCATTCCCACGGGCCAGCTGGTCCAGAAAGTGGCCTCCGTGATGCAGGAGTACACGCAGTCCGGCGGGGTGCGTCCCTTCGGCGTGTCGCTGCTCATCGCCGGGTGGGACGAAGGCCAGTCGTACTTGTTCCAGTCGGACCCGTCCGGGGCGTACTTTGCGTGGAAAGCCACGGCCATGGGGAAGAACTACGTCAACGGGAAGACCTTCCTGGAGAAGAGGTACAACGACGACCTGGAACTGGAGGATGCCATCCACATAGCCATCCTGACGCTGAAGGAGAGCTTCGAAGGCCAGATGACGGAGGACAACATCGAGGTGGGAATCTGTAACGAGGCCGGATTCAGACGATTGAGCCCAGCTGAGGTCAAAGACTACCTGGCTGCCATTGCCTAAGTCAGTGATTCTCAAACTTTTTTTTGTTTTCTGGACTCCCAGTTTGATATGCATTAGGACACGGACTCCCAAATGATAGATATTTTTTTTATACATGCATCTCTGATACCCTAATCTACACTGTAAAATCCTCAGTGTTGATCCTTACGGGTCCATTTGGTTGCACTGGGTGGCACATTTATAATAGGGATCAAATTAACCATACAACCTTTCTAGTTTCTAATCCTATGTCATAATATGAAAGACTCAATATATATCAGAAAGAATATACAAAATATCAGCATAATAGATGTCTTTTAATTTGGCCTACAGCTTTAAAATTCCCCTTACTGAGGACCAATCAATAATGTGCTGGTTGGGTTGTGATCAACATCACCTAGCCCCCCTTACAAAAACTAGAATCAGGGCTCCCACAAGGTTAATTGGCCATGATTGATGTGCAAATGAGCGATGGTCCAGGGCCGGAAGACAAGGCCCTTGCACCCATGTCACTGGTCATGTGCTGGGACGCCGGCCTGCTTTTTTTTTTTGTGCGATCCATTATTTGTGATTTTCGATAGAAGAGAGGATAGACGTAGGGTAAAGCTGGAGAGGTAAAAAGACAAATGTGATCTCATATTGATGATGACAGAGTGTCTCTGGTAGAGAATGTGAGCTACACAGGGGACATGCTTTCTACTTATTACAATTATTACAACACAATAGAAACTAGGACTGGGAAATTAACTGAAGATACAGAAAAAACAATATTTAGAACCAATAACTGAGAAGCACGTTTTGCATTTGATAGTAAATAGTAAATTAATAAAAAATATTCTAATAGATTTCTTTATAATCGACTAAATCGATTAGTCTCATTAACCACTTAACCCTGCATTATACGTTGTTGTACAATGGTGGTGTACACAAATAGTGAAAATAGCCGATCTGCAAGCTCACAACGTGTCTCATTGCGTATCATTAATCGTAATTGAGGCAAAAGGTTGAAATAATCGGGATATTGATTTGAAGTCATATCCCCATGGAGCCCTAATAGAAACAGTAATATGCTTTTCCAGTCTTTGCCAGACCCAAGGGGTCGGCCTTTGTCGCTCTGTCCCTCTTTTCCTCTGCACACATGTCATGCGAAGTCCGACCATTCAGATTTCAACCACTAGGGGTCTGGCAGTGCTCCGAGGAGCACCTTTTCTAGTTTACCTACTACTGCACAGAAATGTGTAATTCAATTGTTTTAGAGAATTACACAAATATTCAGGTTTCTATTGTGCACCCCCCCCCCCCCCCCCCGCAAAAAAGAAGAAAAGAAAGCTAAGAAGAAATGTTTACATGGTTCCAAAATAAAGTGTTCATAATTTCTTTTTACTGTTTATAGCTAACTGATTATTGTTATAAGTTCAAGTAAACTGAGGGAAGACATTATGGCCTTCTGAGTAGGATAACGTTCCTAAATGATTTGGCCATAAGATATAGTACAATACCACACATTAGCCAATCAAATACCACACACCTATTTCATGACCAACCAACAAAATATCACAATCCTTATCTCGTCGGTTAAAGAGTTTTTTAGAGTGAATTTGTTGCACTGGTGTCTGTAGACCCAGGGTAATATTTAGTCTTTGCTTAGATTATTATTATCATCATTGCCTGTGCTTCAGGAGGAGCGAAATCCCAAACCGACTTGGCGGTTGCCACGGCGGAGTCGATCTCTGTCGGTTTGGGATCACGCTGTCTCTCGCTTGCTTTTATACAGGTTGTGTTGTTTATTGTTATTGCAGATTGAGAGAGCAATTAACCCACGTTCTGGGTTGTTCTTCTCTCATCACTGTCTATTGGACCAACCATAAACACTGTGAGTACATAATAGCACACTTTGACATGTTGGCTAGCAAAAGAGAACTGTACCGTTAACATCCCTAGTAACAATTCCACTGACTTTATGGCAAAACAGTCTCACAATCACACTTTTAGCACATAACAAATGCAAACAAGTCAAAGTATTTGTTGTTAAAAGGGTGTTCTGGTAATGCCCATCCATCCCCTCAGCATACAGTAGCTGCCTTTGACTCGGGTTATTACACCAATTACCTACCAAGTTTGATTCGATTTTACATTATGTAATAGTTACATATTTTACACACCACATGCAGTCAAAAGGATAAAAACACAATAAAGCTAAACGCTAAAAATGTAATGATGAGTGAGTGTTTTGAGGGAAAGTAAAAGTGTGAGTGTGTATAATATATAGCATAGGGGGATACATGATATTTTATTTTACATCGCGATGTGTGCATGAGCAATATTCACAACTCAGGATATGCAATTGGGTTTTTTTATCAATCAAGGAAAATTAACAGAAACATGCGTCTTTTTTATACTGGCTTACATTTGGAATTGGAATTGAAGGCTGTTAAGGTACGTCAGAGCTATGAAAACCTCAAGCTTGAACTTGAAAGGAAATGGCAAACTCACACATAGGATAATTCAAGTGACCAAGAGCCTCATACAGATACAGTATACTGTACCCTGCCACAAATCATAGCAACACAGACACACAGTAGATTCACATCAGCCTTGAATTTCATGCAGAGCTAGAAACAGTCTCTTATGTTACATTGCCACCCAGTCATTGGGTGCCAAAATGGCAGCAAACGATCAACAGCTTGAATCACATTAGTAAACCCAGCATACAACACAATATGACAGCAATAGAGCAACAGCTTGAATCACATTGGTAAACCCAGCATAGGCCTACAACACAATATGACAGCAATAGAGCAACAGCAATAGAGCAACAGCTTGCATCACATTGGTGCACACAACATACAACACCAGCAGCAGCAGCAAAAATAAAACACATTTTCCTTTCCTTTACTTTTCTTGCTGGCTTCTTCAGTTGTGTAGCCAGGGTCACAGTTTTGGAAGCCATGGGCCCCTGGCCCCCCACAAGAAAGAATGAAAGAAAAATAGAGCCCGCCGAAAGAAAGAAAGAAAGAAAGAAAGAAAGAAAGAAAAGAGGAATAATGCAATAGCCCTACATAGACAGTGTGCACCAAGCCAATCATATGAACTAATACAGTCACAACTCACAAACTTCAACGGCAGACACAACTCAGACCTACAGTCATAGGTCCACATGAGTCTTCATTTCCAAATCAACATTTGGAATTGATGGCTCTGGCTGTTATGTCAAAGCTCAAAAACCTCTAGCTTGAAACTGTTGGACTGTAACCTATCACAACTCACTACCTACAACAACAACCACAACAGAACTGAACACGACACAACACAATAGAACAGACACACTGTAGATTCACATTAGCCTTCAATTCCAGAGCCAGAAACAGTCACTGAACATGTGACATTGCCACCCAGTCATCAGGCCCCAAAATGACAGCAATATAGAGCAGCAGCTTGTTACACATTAGCACACACACAGCAAACAACACAAGCAGCAGCAAATAAATATTAAACATGGTTCCTACCTTGAGGCGTCTTCTGGACTTCATCAGTTGTGTAAGTAATGGTCAGGGTCAAACTTTGGAACCCATAGACAGATAGATGGAGCCCTCCTCTCTCTAGGTCATCCTAGGACGAGGCCTCTACCGGCATCTCCCATCATCTCATACATGGCTGCCATGGGAGGCATGCGATAATCCGACAGACCTTTTCTCCGACTATGTGGCATCCGCGTGCGGTTAGGGTTAGGGTGCGGGTTTGGTTCGGGTTTAGTATTGAAACGTCGGAGCGCTGCGCTGTCGGAGGAATGCGCTGTCGGCCTAACGTACTGCACCCGGCTGCCATTACAAGTAAGTCTGTTGACTGGAAGCTCCTGGTGTCGATGGCAGTGACCGAACAGGGTAGACTTCCGGGTCCAGCATTCACAGCCGTATAGGAGAACAGACTCAACAGTCGCTGAGAAGGAGCTGAGCGTGACACGGTGTGGGATGTTGGACTTCAGAGCCCTCCTTGCGTTTGCTTTCTTACTTAACGTTCTTGAGCCTCCCATGTCCCATCAAGGTATTTAAAGTCTGTTACTTTTTGCAGTGCATTGTCTCCTGCTGTCATTAAAGGGGGATGATCTGGGATGGTGTCACAGGTTAAAACCTCATTATGTTTTTATAGTCAGGAACACGTGCGCCTGCTCTACATGGACAGATAGCGGGCAGATGTCCTCTTCAAAGTCTGTTAAGATTACAGCAAGGAGTCGTCTACACTTTAGTCCAGAGCCACTTAGTCCAGGACTATAATGAAGAGGAAGGGGTCCATGGAGTCTAGGGTGACCTTGGCTCTTGTGGAGTAAGTTGGGAGGGACGCCATAAGCCTTGAGTGAAAGAAAGAAAGAAAGAAAGATTAGTCTTTATAGAAATGAGCAGTAATTAGTATTTTCAATAGATTCTAAACCAAATGAGATACTAACCCCAAGAAAACTCTACATTGTGATTTCTCATTAAATACTTTCAATATTTTACATGAATATTATATTACATTTCATGTGTATTAATGTAAGTTAATGTCATAATTACTGCCATAACAGTACTGCACTTAATATAACAGACAATTATGAATTCATAATTTGCAGACCTTGCTTTCATTTCATCAGCTTTTAGACTACTACAACTCCCTATACTCCATAAAAAAAGGCTATTTCCTTTCTTCAACTGGTGCAATCTTCAGCTGCTATTAATAACAAAATAGAAATTTGAAAACATTACACCAATACTTGCTTCTCTTCACTGAAACTTTCTCTTCACTGGAATTGATTTTAATATTTTACAGAATACTAATTGGCTTCCAGTTACATTTTAGATGCTGGTCCCATATGAGCCTATGATCCTCAGATAAACTCTCTTGGTTGTTTCAAAACATTTGTCACAGCTTTTCAGGTGTGTGGAAGTGAAATAAATAAATGTCAGTAAAAATAAATCTCTTCTCTACATATTGTTTCATTTTGTCCTCTATCTGGTGGCATTTCTAAATATGCACTTGTCAAAATAATAACAATAATAACTAGAAAAAGTGCTCCTCGGAGCACAGGTCTCCGCCAGGTCAGGTACGTTATTCTGGCCTCCTGGTGGCGCTATAATAGGCCAATGTGAAAAGGGTGCCATTTATTCTTAGGTCTTTCACAGCAATCAGACACTGCATTCATGATTTGAGGCATTTTGTTCCAAAAATGTGTTTTGCTAAATCAGACCTGCTGGTGGCGCTATAACAGGCCAATGTGAAAAGGGTGGCATTTCTTCCTCGGCCTAGTGGGAATGTGCGTGTGAAATTTCACGGAAATCGCAAGCTGCGTGCATAGTTTGAGGCTTTTTGTTCAAAACGGACCAATCCTGCAAACTTTGGAAGCTAACCATAGGCAACGAGGATGGAATATGGGAAATGGGACAGATCCGTGTTGATGACATGACTATAGAGATACTGTGTACCGATTTGCATGACGTTTGGATTAAATCTGTAGGAGTAATGTAAAAAAATGGGTTTTGCACAAATCGGCCTCCTGGTGGCGCTATAACAGGCCCATGTGAAAATATTGGGCCAGAGGTTCTGAATTGGCATCCAGGGAGTGTGTGTGCACAGTTTCGGAGCGACCGGGCCAACGGTGCCGGAGATTAGCTGGTAACACACAGACAGGACGGACACACACACGGACACATGGACGGACGGACGGACGGAGGGTAAAACATACTCTCTCGCCATGCCTTCGGCCTGGCGGAGACAATAATAATATTACAATGGGCTACACTATCTGACTAGGGTATAATATGTATCTAAATAACTGGAGAGATGTACATTTTGCTGTGTTAATCAGGTTAAAACACTTGCTCCAATATCATTTTAGTTTTACCAATGATGGTTTAATTTACTGTAACAATGTACGCCATGTGGCAAGAATATCCGATCTACAGTACAAGGACATAAAGCATCACAACCTAACACATTGTGACCTTGTAGATAAAATCGTCTATTTTCAGTTACAGTATTTATCAGCTATGTTGAGTTTATTCCACCACCCATGGACACACAGCACCTTCCAGCACCTTAATGGTCCGTTAATTAAAATTTCAAAATACTATTGCTGTAAAAGAAAAGGCTGCACACTCGTAGCCATGATGCAGGATTTATTTATAAGAATAACAACGTTTAGACCTGCAAAGGTCTTCTTCAGGGAATGTAGAGCTAATAATATAGCCAACACATCAGAATGAACCAAAACTGACACACACACACACACACACACACACACACACACACACACACACACACACACACACACACACACACACACACACACACACACACACACACACACACACACAGGGCACCCTCAACACAACATATTCATTTCACAGCACACAAAAATGCTTTATCCTGACTTTTTGCTTCACCATATTGCTCAATGCTAATGCTAAAAACAATTAACTGCTAACTAACTCACCTGGAGAAAGAAAACAACCAAAATCATTAGATTCCCTTTCAAAGGTGACATAGCCGTTTTCACACTGAGGACTCCACCCAACTTCCATGTTGTGGAACGTGACATTTATAAGTTGATTATTTCATTATTTTACTTCTAAATTGTACAACAGAGCTTGTGCCTTCTTTGTGTCAATCACCTGTTTGTCTGGCACAGGTGTGGGGGGAGGGGGGAAACTGGATGATTTAAAGAGCCCATCTGAAGCTGCTTATAGGGAGTGTTAGAGTGTGTCTCCATTCTAAGGAGGGTGTGCTAATAACACCCCCTATATTTGCGTTTTAATTTAGAATATTTTTGTTTTGTATTGGAGACTACAGTGTAGTATATATTGTAGCCTAAATTAAAACAAAATAAGCCATAAAATAAGCATGGAACAGTCTGAAATTACAGGGCCAAGAAACATTGTTACAATAGAGAAATAATCTACCTAACATACATTTTTGAACTTTTTGTCAAAAATGTTCTACAGCAATGCCTTGCTATTTTGTTCAAAATGTAACAAAATATATATATATTTGAAAAAATTGTCTTAAAGTAAAGTTCACATGATTAAATATTCAACAATTAGGGTCAAATAGTTCTATAATTGCTACAAATTGCTACAAAACCTGTATATCCAGTCATTTTGGGGCATAAACAAGAAGTTGAAGGATAAAATGAAGTCTGATAATGATGGTGCATCTTCACATCATGGATACTTTACACTATATTTTTCAAATAAAGGATAAGGATAATTCCTTTTAACAGGTCGTTCATGAAAGTCCTTGCGGTCTTGTTTCCAATGAGAACCTGTGAGCAATTAGGGGTTAACAGTCTTGCTCAGGGACAAGTAATAAGTAATAAATACTTTATTTTTTATTTTACATTTTGGACAAAAAATAGCCAATTTTACATTTTGGACAAAAAATAGCCAATTTTACATCGAGGTGCCCAGATGTCCCTGCTAGTGCCCACTAGGGCACTAGCAGGGACTAGTTTTACAAGGATCTGTGGTGTAGGGATACTTTTCATCCACTAGAGGGCAGCAGCTACACACGGTCACACAGGCTGTTTCATAGCTGGAATGTGGAAGTTGCTCTTCTTCATCACTTGATGCAAACAAAGCAACAACAATAAACAAAGAAGGATTCTCATTTTATCAGTGGCGTAAAGTAACTACAGTAAGTACATGTACTCAAGTACTGTACTTATATATTTAAGTACAGTATGTATATTTTGAGGTACTGTTACTTTACTGGAGTAAAAAAAAAAATCCAATTTTCAATACTTTTACTTCTCCACTACATCTCAGAGATACATATTGTACTTTTACTCCACTACAATTATTTGAAAACTTTAGTTACTAGTTAAAGATACATTAACCACTTCAACCCTATATATATTTCGGCCATTTGAAAATAGCAGATCTACAAGCACTGTGAGCTTGCATGTGTCTATTTTCAAACACGTTTTTAATACATTTTGAACTTGTGAAATGGGACATTCTGCACAATGAGTACTTTTACTTTTGGTACCTTAAAGGACGACTTCACTGATTTTCAACCTATCTTCATATAATTGGTCCTCACTAATACTCATGATAAAATGGTACAATTTTTTTCTACTCGGACTGTGTCTCAGAGGAGGGCTGTGGACAGTTCAAGAGTCCCGTCTACCAGTGACATCATCAATGGGGAATCCAAGCTAATAGAAACTGCAGGCTTTCTATTCCTGGAAAGCTGCAATGCAATAAAAGAAGCCATTGTTCTTGTGTTAATAAAAATCTAAATAAGAAATGTGAAATCTTGTTGGAAAAAAAAATCATGCCTAACGATGATGTCATTGGTAGACAGGTTTCTGGACTATCCACAGCCCTCCTATAGACCCCTTAACAGACGACGTCACACTGATAAGAACCAGTATGCGTGCAACCAGTATGCGCTAAATGAAACCCATTCTATCAGGTCTCGCCAGGACGTGCCACACTAGCCAACACACAAGAGGGGGTTGGGGTGTGCTGAAACTAGCACACCCCGAAACAACAGGTTGGAAATTGATTGCGTGAAACAATCACCTGCGCATCCAGTCTCAATGTTAGTAAACAATGAATTGGTCTATGAGACACAGACCAAATAGGAAAAAATGGTATCATTTTATCATGAGTATTAGTGAGGACCAATTCTAAGAAGATAGGTTGAAAATCGTCCTGAAGTCGTCCTTTAAGTATATGTTTATGCAGAGTATTTCTACATTCTAGTATTGATACTTTAATTCACTTAAGTAAAGAAATGTAGTACTTTTTCCAACCCTGCATTTTAGTAAATGGCTTGTTCTGGGCTTAATATTTACTAATCTCTCAAGAACAGATACATCGTGAAAAACAACAGAGGGCGCTGTTTTTCCTTTTTATTTGACGATGGGTTCCCAGATTGAATATTTACAGAACCAAAGTTTTTTCCTTCTAGAAATAGCAGATTTACAAGTTCACAACGCCTTGTGATGTGATGCTTTGTGAGTTGTAGAAGAGTAGTAAAATGTAAATATTAAAGTAAAGTAAAAGTACTTAAAAATTATACTTACACATTAAATGTACTTAGTTATGTAGTCCACCCACTAAAACCAGAATATCTTCCCAGTGAGCTGCTCAAAAATTATATAACATTTTGTCATTGTTTGATTGACAGTTTTATTAAGGAGAAATTAGGTTAGCCACCACACAAAAAAAATAAAAAAAATAAAGAAACATTGGAGTAATCCATTTGGTCATTCAAAGACATAAAAGCAGAGCTGACAAATATTAAAGCAATACATTAACTAAAGAGAGAAATAAAATAAATAAATACATACATATTTCTTGAATCATTTACCGTAAGGATAAATTATATTTGCACTAATAACAGCCTATGATGTCGGTGCACTGCACAGTAAGCACATCAATGTACAGTAAGTCTTCATAAGCTCTTCACTCTCAATAATAATAATACAAATACAGTTGATTTGTAAAGCAGTTCTCAAACTTTTTTTGTGCCAAGGACTTCCAAATTGATATGCATTTGGCCGTGGACCCCCATCTGAAAAGGTTTTGTGCCAAGGACCCCAGAAGAGAAGATTTGTGTTTTAAAACATTTTCAATATTTGTAAAACATTTTCAAAAATAGCAGATGTACAAGCTTGAGCTTGTAAATCTGCTATTTTTGAATAGCCAATATAAATGGATAAAGTGGTTGTGATGCTATATTAACTATAGGACCCCACTTTGTTAAAGTGCTTCACACAGCACCAAATGTAAAAACATAATAGAAACGTCATAAAAGAGAAAAACTAAACCAACCATAAAATTGTGTTGCAGATTAATCTTTTTTATAGATTTCATAGATGGCTTCATAGACAGCTTGTTGGATTCATGTTAATATGTATTTTCAGACAGTTAAACCGCTTAACCGCAGATCTACAAGCAGCGCGAGGCGTTGTGAGCTTGTAGATCTGCTATTTTCGGCTAGAGTTCTCCTCATAATAGGGACGTTAGGGTTCAAGTGCTTAATGACACACAGTGTCCCGCCAGCCTCATCCTTCTCTCTCTGACCTTATCTGTGACCCGTGGTAGGTCCACGACTCCCCGTAGGCGTAGAGGACCACATTTCTGATGTGGTCCGTCCATGTGACACCTAGGGCGGATTCAGACTGGGTCCGGTTGATTCTAACCGTTACGATTGGCCTCTCGCAGCTGGCCAGTATTCACATTGGCCTCTTCCGCACTCGAGACCATTTCATTCAACAGTAATGGTAAATATGTGCCTCATGGGGGAGCTGTGGACTATGGGGCTTTGGGAGATACAGAATGTCATGCACAGAAGAAAAGTCACTTGTCAGAGTCTAGAGTGAATAATAAAGTTTGACTGTGTTCCTGACGTTGTCTTGAGTTATGATAGCAACAGATCAATAATACACTACCAAAGCAGTGTGTGCACTGGTCTTTGAAACCTCGAAAAGTAACGTTGTCTCTGTTAATATGGTATTGGCATCACGGACTCATCCTTGGTATTTTAGCAGTGATGTCACGGACTAATCCTTAGTATATTTATCCTTATATACGCGTTCGCTACACATGTGTTTTTTGTTTATGTTTTTTCACGGCTCGCGGTACTCAAACACTAGCGGGATTATTATTTCTTGTCAACATTCAAGTAGAACTATGAGAAGGTATAACCCAGCTAAAATAATGTGTCATTATAAAAATATATAAATGATATATGATTAGCAGTCCACTTCCTCCTGTTGGTACGGATGGATTCACATTGCATCGTTCCGTACCCGAATACGCATGATCCGGATCCGAGACTCACGAGTTCACACTATCACAACATCAGCCAAGTGGTCCAGGGTGCGCACCCGGGACCATAGTGTGAATCCGCCCCTAGTGCCATTCATAGCATTCTTGTGTAGACTCCATCCAGGGCCCTTTCCTGTTGTGCTGTGAGGGTCCATGTCTCAGCCCCATACAGCAGCACTGACTCCACTGTGAGGGTCCATGTCTCAGCCCCATACAGCAGTACTGAGTCCACTGTGAGGGTCCATGTCTGTGGGAGTGCATGGTGCAGGGACACCAAATGGACCTTATGGGTCCATTTGGTTTCATTTTACACTCTCAAGAGTTAAAGGTCCATTTGGTTGGTACCAACTCTCCATCATTTAGCTGGGGACCACCTGGAACCCCCTCAAGGACCACTGATGGTCCCCGGACCACTGGTTGAGAACCACTGCTTTATATCACAGTGGTGTTGATGACTGATATTCATCACATGGCATCTGCAGAACACTGGATCTTTCAGCAATAAGGTCCTACGTGTTGCAACAGAAGAACACAAAACACAAACGTTCCATATTATTACCAGTGGCAGAAAAAGTACCCAGATATTTTACTTAAGTAAAACTAGCAATGCCACAATATAAAAATACTAGGCCTGTAAAAGTAAATTCCTGTGTTCAAAATGCCACTCAAAATATACTGAAAGTACCAAAAGTAAAAGTACAAAAATGTTTAAAAATAACATATCTACAAGCTCACAACGCGTCCTTGCTCTATTGTTCATGTCAGAGAGTTTGGGTGTCGGGGGAGGACGCCAATGATCGTAAAGGCACATTTTGCATGGGTTTGCTACATTTGCATGCGTTAGCATCATTGTGGCTTGCTCACCTTGTCAGGCAGCGAGTGGGAGTGGTGCAGTGAGACGTCTCTCTCCTGGAACAGCCTCTGCTGCTCGCTGCTGGCCAGCCGACAGGTCAGCCAGGTCAGCAGAACGCAGCCGGCGATGCCCAGGCCCGCTAGCCCCACGGCGGCCAGCCGTACCGCCGGCAGCGAGGCCAGCTGTCTGGACGCCATGCGCGCAAACTGGACGTTGAGGATGCCGCTGATCAGACCGCAGATACAGCAAGTGGAGAATACGATCATCTGACAACGACAAGGAACGGAGATGGAAATACATACATACACACCCCTAACATTGATTTTGTGGACTAAAACTATGACGAGAAATATTCGTCGACTACCTTTTTTCACTGACAAAAACTAAATAAAAACGATCTGCTGTTTTCAGCATGCAACCAAGTGTAAAATCAGCCATTACAACACCATCAAGGCACCGCCAAAATACATTTTAGTCAACTAAATCAACTGTAGATTTAGTCGACTATAATTTTATGATATTTAGTCAACTAAAACTAGACTAACAGTAAAACATTTCAGATGACTAAAATATTAATTTGATTCAAAAGACTATGACTAAAACTGAATCAAAATTTGCTGTCAAAATCAACACTACGTAAGATCCTCAGTTTGGCAGCTCCGCATTCTGTCGTGGCGTCGTCGAACATCCATCCAGGGAAAATAGCCGATCAAAAAAAAAGGGGAAATTTGAGGGGACTAGTATAGAGCCTGGGGGACTCCGGTCAAAGAAACATAATAGGGTTTAAGTGGTTAAATGGGATGAAACCCTCTAAGCTGATTGTGTAGTTTAGGTTAAAAACTGTAACAGTGTTAAAAACATGGCAGGCTGCAAAAATCTTAACCCATTCAATCCAGGAACGCATCTGTGTCACTTTAGATTTCTTTGGCTATTCAAAAAATAGCAGATCTACAAGCTCATAGCGTGGCACCGAGAGTGCCACGCTATGAGTTTGTAGATCTGCTATTTTTGAAAAAAACATTCGTGACAATGTGTGCAAATCCTTGAATCTCAAATCTTTGCTTTTAAGGGTCCATGGAACACAAATATTTTGAGATTGGGGGGGGGGGGGGTCCACGGCATGAAAAAAGTTTGAGAACCACTGATATTATAGCTACGTTTTGTTGTTGTTGTTGTTGTTGTTGTTGTTGTTGTTTTTTAACTGCTATGATTTAGAAGACATTTGTAGAATCCCCAGAAGCAAAGATTTGAGTTAAAATATATATATTCAAAGATTTGCAAAAAATGTTTGCAAAAATGTGCTTGTATATCTGCTATTTTTGAATAGCCAAAGTGTAAGAATGGTTAAAGTGGGTAGAATCTAAAATTACAGATGTTTTCCCGGTCTTAATGGGTTAAACAGAAGGATGCAATAAGAGCATTACTGTATACTGTATGTGCGATTGAAATAGCAGTATATTTACAAATACTTACAATAAGTCCTGATCTCTTTTTGGCACACAGCACACCACACATTCCACTGACTAAAAACTGGAAGAAAAAATGTTGAAATGTAAGTTATTCCATTTAGGGCTGGACAAAATCAATTGATTAATCACAATATTAAAACTCATTCACTGCCTGAATTATTTCTGGATCTTCGAAAAATCATATCTCCTTGTTCTTTGGGTCAATTTCTTTTTTTTAAATGTAAAAAAAAAAAGACCTTTGATACAATCTACAGTACTCAATAGAAGAGCAGACTGACAAAATAAAACCACCCCAATTGTAGTTATATTGTATTAACATACACTACCATCAGACAGAATTACATTGTATTCATTAAAAAAAAGTTACATATTGCCGCTCTAAATAATATTGATACCTTGCCCAGCCCTAGTTGGAAGCAACAACCTATAGTTTTACGTACACACACTCCACTCCATATAGGCGCAGTGTCGGCCAGAATCGTCCTGTTTGATGCCTGGTGTTGATGGGTTGTACCAAACACACCGAGCAGCACACTGGACACACCAAACACCATCTCCACAACGGAGAACACCAACAGACTCCTGATGATCTGCCCGCCACCGCACATCCTGGCATTATTACATCACCACACTCCAGATGATCAGCTGTCCACCGCACCTCCTGGCATCATTGCTCCAGAGGTGATCGCACCACAGATATGCATGTCATTCCTACAGTATGACAGAGGTGGGTAGTAATTAAATTACATTTATTCTGTTAGATTTACTAAAATAACGAACAATGTGTTTCAACGTGTTTTGAGCTTGTAGATCGGCTATTTTTGCTGAAGATATTTGGTGTTGAGGGGAGGAAACGGGGGCTGTTATTTATTTGGATGACTACAGTATATTTACGTCTCATCATCATCCTTCAAGTGTCCTCGAAACCTAAGACACACTGCTTCCTCTGGTCACTGTAGCAACGTCCAGCTAAGCAGACTCGTTTTTGAGCCACAACAAATGAGATGGGAGGGGAATGCCAGCATAAAGCTGAGCTTTTACATCTGCTTGTTCTGCTGCAGTAATATTTTAAAGTAACACTAGTTTGACTTGAGTACAGTTTGTATCTAACTCTACCCACCTCTGGCCTCTGGAGGCTTGGGGACAGCTAGGCGCAGTTGCTGGGTGGTGTTGGTTGTTGCGGACAGACGTCTCACACACAGCAGGTCATCTGAACCAATTAACCAGGTCCTTGTTCCTCCCAGGTGACAGTTTGACCGTTGGATGATGCGACAGCTCTGAACGATGGGGTCCTCATCCTCGTGTTTGAAGAACCTGTCTCCACCAGAGACTCTTTACACCTTCAAGTGGACAGATGGGACGCTGTGTGAAAGTGTGGCTACAGCGGAGTCAACCCAGGAGGACTGAATTAAACCACCAACGTCACTCATTTCTTTGTGTGACCTTCCATACGACTGTAAAATGCCGAGGGTTATCACTTAACTCCAAAAGACTCTGCAAAATGGACCTGAAAGGGTCCATTTATAGACTCTCTGAGTTAAAAGAACACTCTGGATTTAGCTTTCACATCACTCTTTGTTTGTCCTCCTCTTGTGCACTGTAAAATTACGCGTGTTCATTTAACTCAAGAGACTTTCAGGTCCATTTGTAGACACTCTGCAGAGTTAAATGAAAACCGCAAAAAGGATTTTGCGGTGTAGCTTTCGCTTCACTTCGTAATGTCAAAACATAGAGGAATCAGTTAAATATAGAAAGCAGTAGCCTATATATAGCCTAACATGAACATTATTTTGTCATATTTTGTCATGTCGTAAGGCGTAGAGGCTCATATACAGTGTGTCACAAGATCTTTACAAAAGACAACACTATGGTATAATTATTATTATATTACAGGACTGAAATATTCGGCTGAAAACACAGCCTAACTTTTTGTTATTTTCTATGGCAGGTGGTATTTTATGATTTAGATATCAAATATCACCAAACTAAGCTAACCTACTGCATGTCTTTATCCTTTTTTTTATATTACTCCAAAATTAACACAACAAAAAAATAGATACACAGTATAACATGTTGTGTCGGTGGATTTGTACTGTAACTCTGAAACGTTACAAATGTAACCAAATGGACCCTTAACACATTAAAACTGGGAACGCATCTGTGTAACCACTTTAACCATTATTTTATACTTTGGCTATTCAAAAATATTAGATATACAAGCATATAGCGTGGCCCCGAGTGCCGCACTATGAACTTGTAGATCTGCTATTTTTGAAAAATCTTGAAAATGTGTGCAAATCTTTAAATATATACATGTTTTAAAGCGAATATTTTAAACTCAAATCTTTGCTTCGGCGGGTCCCTGGAACAACATATTTTGAGATGGGGGTCCGTGGCCGTGGCCAAATACATATAATTTTGGGGAGCCTTGACATGAAAACGTTTGAGAACCACTGATATTATAGCAACAAAAGTTTTTTTCAAAAAACTGTTAGGATTTAGAAGACATTTGTAGAATCCTCAGAAGCAAAGACTTGAGTTACAAATGTTTGCTTCAAAAAATAGCAGATCTACAAGCTATGAGCTTGTATATCTGCTATTTTTGAATAGCCAAAGTATAGACCAATTATTTGTTTACCAACAACATACCAACACGCACAGGTGATTGTTTCATGCAATCAATTCCCAACATATTGTTTCAGGGTGCACTGGTTTCAGTTCATTCAACCTCCTCTTGTGTGTTGGCTAGTGAGGCGCGTCCTAGCGAGACATGACAGACTGGGTTTCATTTGGTGCAGGCCTGCGTGCACATACTGGTTCTTATCAGTGTCTTCTGTTAACTGTGTTAAGAGGTCTATAAGATAATGGTTATACTGTAGCTAAAATCTAAAATGACAGATGCTTTCCCGATTTCTATGCTATTTTTCGATTTCTTGCTGTAAGACAGTGAAATGTGAGTGTTGTTGCTCTGCTTGGCTACAGTTCACCATAAGAAAAGGAAGAAAGGGCGTCTCTGCTCCCTCCAGCGAGTGGCTCCTCTCTTCCTCTGTGGTGCGATAAAAGGCTCTCTCAACAAAAGTGGTCATATTTCATCAGTAACAAAGTGTGCTGCCTCACTGCCTCTGAAAGAAGAAGGGAGACCTATTAACACTCTGTCCCCCCCCCCCCCCCCCCCCGCCCACACACACACACACACACACACACACACACACACACACACACACACACGCCGTGGGCACACAGTATTTATTCTCTGGTTACGCTGTAATGACCGCAAGTTCCGTTCTGTGGTTCTGCTGCACTCACACACATCCTACATGGTAACGGATTCTTTTTGTCTGGTCCCTTCTCATGTCGTTTGACAATAAATGCAACTTGCAAGGGGCTGAAACAAATAATTATTTTGTTATACAATGGATTACTAAGCGACACGATTCGAGCTTGAAGATCAAATTGAATCCTGAAAAATAACAGTTCTGGCATATGAGGTTTCCATCCGACAAGAGAAAGGTTTCAGGTTTTTAACTGAGATGTAACTTTGGAAGGAATTTTAAATGTAACCGTGTTATACCGTTTTTGTTTGTGTTTGATGTTGTGGCTCTGTGATCTCACAGAGAACTTGAGGAATCTGCATGATGTAGGAAATCATAAATTGAACTGAGAATCCTTGTTGTCGTGTGATGGATCTGGTCCATCCTCAACTCTCTGTCCAACACAGCAAGTCTTTGTCTCATATGCATCATAGTGATTATCCTCTAATTAATTGGAAGGCTGTAATGAGACACGTACATGTGTGTACACACACACACACACACACACACACACACACACACACACACACACACACACACACACACACACACACACACACACACTCAGCAAACTTTAGCTCTCGTTTCCTGGCCTTATTTCCTCACCTAGAAGATAAACAGTCCAGTCACTGTCCGACGACTAAATTCAATCAAACCTCCTTTTATTTTTACCCCCTTTTCTCCCCAACTTTAGTCGTTATGCAAATTGATTCCACCCCACACACATTTATGTGATGTCACTGCTGTTGTATCCTACTGACTGAACCTACCAGTGAGGAGCCCCCAACGGGAGGACGCAGCGCCTCCGTCCCGCTCCTCCCACTCCCTGCCCCAGCCCATAGGAGAACGGGACAATTGTGATCGTATGCAGACGCTTGGCGGTGAATTCGTACCCCTAGACTCCGTGGTGGTGGGCAGGTACTTAACCACTGCACCACTCGAGTAGGCCTACCCTATAGGCACACACTAGTACAGCGTGGAAGAATTATGGTAGAATTATACCGTAGGTATTGTTATTATGTGGTTCACCTTTTGCCTTACATGTTTTGAGTTCTGACCACCTGAATATCAAGAAGTGTCTAACTTGGTCCCATGACACAAGTATAGCTCCTCTATTATCTGCTTTGCTTAGTTATCCAAGGCTTAGAGAATTAATACACCAATGTTTAATGTTCTTGTATGAGCTCATGTATGAAACTTCTTATCTAATGCAGAGTGTCTCCGACTCCATTTGCCTCAACAATTACTGATTGGTAGGCCTACAGAATTCCTCGACAACAGGAAAGCCTTCTGGTAATCCATTGCATTAGTATAATGTCATATGTTATTAATAGTATACATCATAAGAAATAAGGAAACAATCTGGGTGCTCTCTGATAGATGTTTGCCTAACCCTTGCATTGTGTTAGAAACATGCATACACTTTTGGTGTTAGCGGGTCAAATTTGACCTCATTTAACTCAGCCCAAAATACTCAAAAAATACGTATTTTCATTGATTTTTTTTCTCCCACCTCATAGCTGACTTGTTATGCATTCATATCCATGTAAACACTTTTAAAAATATTATTTTTGGTTAGGGTTAGGGTTTCATCTTTCAATATATCTTGTTTTCAATTATAAAAATGTTAAAATTCATCACTCATTACATTTCCTATAATGAAGACAATGGATAATGATGTTATCTAGCTATAATAGACTAATATTAGAACACGCTTAAAAACTAAAAAAGAAAACATCTGTGGTGTTAAGGGGCAAAATGTACCCGTATACCATAGAAGGTAAAAAAGTCATTTATTTTTCATAAATCCAAACTTTATTGTACTCCTATAGCAAATGCAAATTGAGGACAATTGATCTCTCTCACACTCAAACATGTAAACATTGAATATTGACAATTTGGGGGGAATTGAGCCACACTTCTCTGCCGGGTAATTTGACCCTTAACACCACAGATTACACTTTTTTTTATAGAGACCATCAGAATAAACTAAAATTGTGGTAATTAATTTTGTTGCGTGAAAATAGCTGTTTCTGAGGCTATCATGAAGCCTTGTTCAAATAATGAAATGTAAAGGGTACTTTTTACCTAATTTTAGTCAAACGTGACCCTAACACAATGGAAGGGCTAGAGTAGATGCTATATTCTGTTGTTTGAAATGAAAGTGCATTTTGCTTTACCACAAGGAGGAAGCAGCAGCAGGTGGTTTCAGTCAGCATAATGTGCAGGTACAGTGGGTTAAACATTGTTCCACTCTGCACAGAGACACTGATAGGGAACCGGCCTCTGCTGAAACCTGCTTAAATAAATAGAACAGGGAAAGTCAAACAAAGACCAAGCCTGACCAAAGGAACAAAATAAGATAAATAAAACGCAGAGCAGAGCTGAGCAGAGCAGCAGAGCACTTTTGACCATTAACCACAAGGACAATATTTATGGTCAACGTCTCTCTTGTTGTTGTTGATACATACGTTTGCTTTAAATATTATTTTCTATGACTATTTTGGGTTTCTTTCTGCTACGATGTCTGAGGAACTGAACAAAAATACAATGTTGTTGCTGTCGGGTGAAAACCCTGTAGGTCCAAAAGAACTCTACTTTTCAGAAACTGGAACGCAACTTTTCAGAAATAGTGAGAATAGCCGATCTACAATCTCGGCACGTTGTGTGAGCTTGTAGATTGGCTTGTAGATCTGCTATTTTCACTATTTTTGTGCGACACCCTTGTATGACGAAGTAGGGCATAAAGTGACGAAAAAACTAAAAAAGTTGAAATATGGAGATAGGAGGTTTCTGCACGACAGCGACAATTTACTCTCGTGTTCCTGTACACAAGATGTAACAATAAATAACCATGAACCTGGATAGGGTCAAGGACACATCGTTTAACGCTGCAATTTGGGGCTTATTTTAATGCATAACACACATTATGCAGTACTTCATAAAGAAATATAGTGTGGAAAAGGCCCTGGATGGCGTCTACACAGGAAGGCTATGAATGGCACTAGGTGTCACCATCACATGGGAGGACCACAGCAGAAACCTGGACCTGTACGCAGGCCTCCCATAAGGGTCACAGACAAGGTCAGAGAGAGATAAGGTTGAGGCTGACAGGGCACTGCGTCAGGAACCCGGAAACTGGTGGCGAGCAAACTGACTCCGTGGGAGGCTGGGAACCAACCCTGGGCACAGCTATATGGAGGGAAAGAGATGTACCACTAGGGGTGTCACGATTACAACATTTAAGTTGATTATTAATTGTCACATAAATAATTGCGATTAACAATTTAATTGTGTTAATTTCTGTTTGCCTTTTAGGCTTTGTAATCAAAACGTATGTGACAAATAACATAAACATACAAAGAAATTACTGACATATTTAATGATTTAATAGTTTCCCCCAAAAAGTATATAGCGGAAATAGCTGCTATTTCTGCTTTTAATTAGATGATTATGTAATAATTGTGACAGGCCTATGCACCACCTACGTAGACAGTGTGACAGTAGAGCTAAGAACACTGCAGAGCGGCAGAACATGGTGTGTGTGGAGGGCAGAGATCCAGGAGTCCTGACTTGGTGTCCACTCTACTATGTCTACTACGCTCATGGTTTGGAAAGGTGAAAAGGCATTCTGGAGCAGTTAAAGCCATTCAGATGTCCAAGTATTGCATAATATAAAAGCGACTTAAAGGGTAAGACCACTTTGGTAGAGGTTTGGGTTGTGTATTTACCTTGCCATGATGTAACTCCAAAGGTGGGCAAGAAACTATTTGAAGATCTGGATCCGGATCCGCCGATCCAGTCCGGGTTTTCTACTTATTAAAAATGGCAAAATCAACAGGAAGTTGACATTTTTATATAAAAAAAAAACAGTACTGGGTTTGGTGATGTTCTATATTGTCTGAATCGACTTTGTTTGCGTTCATTTTTGGGCTAAAAGAGTGACTTTGAGAGCAGTTTTACCGTACAATGTAAGTCAATGAGGAGCATATTTTGAATTATCAATTTCTAATCAATGGAGCAATTATTTTTTATTTCTTGCCCACCTTTGGAGTTACATCATGGCAAGGTAACTACACAACCCAAACCTCTACCAAAGTGGTCTTGCCCTTTAAGTAAAATCAGGGCAGTTTGCACCCAGTTACTAAAATGTAAGCTGTATGTTAGTTACAGTATGTTGCTCATTGTTACCAAAAGGATGCAAAACGATTAAATAGTAACAGTACACATCAGTGTTTTATTCATATCTTACATATCACAACCAATACATGGGTTTCAAGGTCTCCAGCTTTTTTTTTGTATAATCCTTTTGACACATATGTACAAATTATGTTCATGTACCGGTATAATGCATTTGTAACAATAAAACCATTTATAAACAAATCTGTTTTTTTCATAGGGTTTTTATATCTTCATTGTACCCATTATGCACTTTACAAGCTACTTAAGACAGTAAAATCCTCTGCGTTCATTAAACGCAGAGAGTGTACACATTAAATTGGACCCTTACAGGGTGGCCTTGTGGGTAGAGTGTCCGCCCTGAGACTGCATGGGCAGTCGGGATTCAATCCCCTGGCCGAGTCACACCAAAGATTATTAAAACAATGGCACCCAATGCCTCACTGCAAGCTGTCCCATAGAATTAAAATATATCTAGAGAATGGACGGCCTACGGTCCCACCTATTCATTTCAATGAAAGTTGCTCAACAGCACATGAACCACCCGGAAGTAGGATTGTCTCCAACGTTGGAACCAATAGAGGAGGCACACTAGCGTTTCAGACCAAGGGGCTAGCATCCGGCTTGTAAATTGAGGCTATATAGGAAGTGTGACAGTTCATATGAATGACCTGTAGTCTCGCTGTTTCACCGCTGTTTCACCCCTGCTGGTTGCAGAAACAAATGTAGGCTCTATTCAAGGCCGAACTTTACACTTGATTTTATTACCTTAATAAACATTGTCATAAATACTATAATGCTTCCAGTCGCTAGTTTGCATTTTCGGAACGGATATCAACCGGATATAGAAAGATTGCGCGGGTAGTGTAGCGCCCAGGATCACTTAGATAATTGGCACGGGTGAAAAAGGGTTACAAAATTGTGGGATAAAAAAAAGTATACATTTAAAAAAAAAGATGGCGGATTTGAAATTTCTGCGAAATAGGCTTCATTTACGGTCTGTAGAAACCAATGGCACGACACCGTCCATATTTTTTTACGGTCTACGTTTCAGACGTTAGAAGCGTGCGCAGTAAAATTCTAAATGTGTAAATCTTGCAATACCAGCTTTGGCTACCAGGCTTCTATGGCTTCAATAATCCTCTGCGGTTCTGGGGGCTTGGCATGATACTCAGCATCAAGGCTTGGGCTGGGGAGAGGTCCCTGTAACATACTAGCGTCATGTCAAATTCTAACACAAATGCTGTGAAATGTCAACTACCCACCTTAAGACCCATAAAGCCTGATTTATACTTCATCGTACGATGGAGTCTTTTGCCAAAACTTGCTGGTCTACAACCTCTCAGTCGGCTATTTTCTATTGTACAATGGAGTATAAAATCAAGCATAATTTATAGACAGCATTTACCACTAATCTGGGTCAAGCTTACATTACAACATTGATGGCACTCAAAGGTGGTTTTCAGACTATAGGTTTTCATGATAAGTCTTAAAGGGATAGGTCACCCAAAAAACTACTATTTTTCTATTGACACCCCATGGAGACTTGAATTCATGGATTTTTTATTGTTTTCGTTGCATTCCTAAGCTAATAATTTGATGACCGGCAGCGGACATAAAGAGTCTCCTTTGTGTCTCCTACCAGAACCGCTGCCTACCGGTCTGCTGGTCATGAAATTATTGACTTAGGAATGCAACAAAAACAAAAGAATATCCATGAATTCAAGTCTCCATGGGGTGTCATTTTTGGCGTGAACTATCCCTTTAAGAAGTCTTCCAAGGCACTATGCATCCACCAGGGCAGCTCCTGTTTCTAGCTGATTTACATTAACTTGTATAAAAGTACGCAAGCCTAAAGGCGTGTTCCACCCAAGTGCAATATCACTCCATATAATGTACACATATTAACAGGGTGTTTTCAGTATGACACGTCATTCCTTCATAACTCAAACAATAACAAAAAGGACGGTGGAATAACATTTCCATTTACCCAAGTGATTTCTACACAAATATAGTGCAAGTAACAGTACCTGAACAAAATATGAATGTTTTACTGTTTTAACACTTCACCTACAGTCTGTAAAATGAACACAAAAAGTTGTGACAGTCACTGTTCTAGAGAGTGTGGCATGACAGACAGCACTACAATAAAGACAACTGTGATATCAGCCATGTAACCATGTACAGGCTCCATCTTGAATCATGTGCATGAAGTTTCATAGCATGAATGTTGTTTCACAGGGACTCAGGAAGATGGGCGGAGTCTAGGATTTGGCATAATAAGGGTAGAGTCAAAGATGCTTAAATTATGCCAAAGATGGGGGATACAGAAAGATAGGCCATCCCAACTGAAGCCACTAGAGGCCAAATTGGTACACAGATGGCATACAAAGGGTCTCCTACCATCTGGCGGCAGAACGTCCGATGTTTACTGGTGCTAGATCCCACGAGAGTGTGTTGCTGGACAGAGAAAGGTTGATCACAAAGTAGAGTTTCTCCTGATGTGTCTCTCTCAAAAAAGCCAATTTAGTGTCAAAATGTGCGGAATGTTGTGTGGTTTGTGGCGATCGACTCCAATATTTAGCTCAGTGACCATGGGGGTAAAGACTCGTTCAGAAGCCTGTGTTCACGTTCACTTCTCCTATTGGAATGAATAAACTCCAACCTGCTTCCGGTCTCCTAAAAAGGTGTCCACCTGCGTCACGCAGATACGGGAAGTAAACTGGAGATGACATGTCTTTCTTTCTTTTTTTGTCTTGGTTTGCGCCCCGCCACTAGGCAAGAAATTGTACAATTAGTCTGGGGACGTGGTTCCCCACGGTTGTGAAGGTGGATGAGTATGAAACTTAAGCATTGGTTGTACGTTGCACGTTTTTTACCAGATCTCACAAGAATGCGTTGCTGGGACAGAGAAATGTTGATAACGAAGTAGATTTTCTCCTGATTTGTCTCTCTAAAGAAATTCCATTGTAGTGTCAGCATGAAGGGAAGATTGAGTGGCTTGTGTGAGGAAGGGGTCCATTATCTAGTTGACAGTGACCAACCAAGGGGGCTAAAGAATCGGTCAGAAGCTGCCGTTAACGTTCACTTCTCCCACTGGAATGAATAAGACCCACCTACGTCACACACAGATACAGGAAGTAAATGAGATGGTCGGCCTTGCTTTTATATTGTTTATCTTGGGTGGTGTCTATGGTTTGGAGGTGGGTGGTGTCTATGTGTTTGGAGGTGGGTGGTGTCTATGTGTTTGGGGGCGGGTGGTGTCTATGGTTTGGAGGTGGGTGGTTTGGATGGTTTAGGAAAAGCGTTGGCTCGGAGGATGTCCATACAGTTGACGGTGATGAGGGCTCCGGTCAGCTGCCTCCACTGCCTGGTGATGGGGTTCTTCATCTTGTCCAGGGCCAGGTGCAGGTCCTGGATCATGTCCCGGTAGCTGTCCCCGTAACGCAGGCTCCACGCGTACAGGAAGTCGTAGGCGGGCTTCCACATGGACTGGTAACACAAACAACAGTGCTCATTTTGACGGCAGATTTTGATGTAGTTTTAGTCATTAGTCTTTTGAATAAAATTCCATTCAGTTTTAGTCATATTTTAGTCATCTGAAATGTTGACTAGTCTTAGTTGACTAAATATCATGAGATTTTTTGTCGACTAAATCTGCAGTTGATTTAGTCGTCTAAGATGTATGTTGGCGGGCCTTGATGGCGTCGTAATGCCTGATTTATACTTAGCTGTGTGCCGGAAATAGCCGATCTACACACAACGCATCTCGCGTATTATTATTCTATTTTTATGTATTTATAATGAACTAAATTAGTCAGTCCAATGTGACTGGTAGGCAGGTCTCTGAACTGTCCACAGCCCTCCTCTGAAACGCTAAGTGAGTAGACAGAAATGGTGTCATCTTATAACGAGCATTAGTGAGGACCATTTACACCTACATTAGCCTAGATACATATTAAAATGGGTCATAGTGCATTTAATTCAAATAAACTCACCTGGACACCAACTTCTCCACTCTTCCCTCGGTGCGGCGCCTCGTAGCCGGCGATCTGAGCGCCGGACAGTTTGCCGATCTTCTCGGCGAGCTCTCTCCACCGGACGCCCAGCTCCACCGCCGTGGACAGAATGACCGTGTTCTGGATCAACTGAGCCACCAGGCTCAACGTGTCCATCTTCAGCAGACCCTGGAACACACACAAACACACACACACCACATAAACATTAAGGGTACAGTACATGCATTTCATACACATCAGACTGTTCACTTCCAGTCCAGCCACATAGCTGAATGGGGAGAGAGGCCGTCTGGGAATCAGCAGTGGTGGAAAAAGTACTCAAATGTTTTACTTAAGTAAAAAAAGTATCAATACTGCAATGTAGAAATAATCTGTTACAAGTAAAAGTCAGAAATTCAAAATGCACTTGAGTAAAAGTACAACATTAGTATCAAAATGTACAACCAAAAGTAGAAAGTACTCATTATGCAGAATGTCCCATTTCACAAAGTTTTCAAGTGTATAAAAATATGAAATGAAAATAGCTGATCTACAAGCCCACAATGTGTCGCATCACAACGCATTGTGAGCAGAGTAGAAGTAAAAGTACTGAAAATTGGAAATACTCCAGTAAAGTCAAAAATACCTCAAAATTGCACTTAAGTACAGTACTTGAGTACATGTACTTAGTTACTTTACATCACTGGGAATCAGAAGGTCCCGGGTGCAGAATATGTCAGCACCACTGCCCTAAACATGTAGTGTTGTTAGTAGGAATAAGCACAGAAGCACCCGGGAGGAAGAGGACTAAGGGAGCCAGTTCCTGTTTCTACACAAAGAGGTGGTGCCGCTAGGATTCGCGCTAGGATTCTAGATGTGTGTGTGTGTGTGTGCGTACATTCTACTTACAGCCATGAGCTCGTGCTGGAACTTCTTCCGGCTCTTCTCGGCGTGGCAGTCCTCCTTCAGCTTCTCCAGGACGCACGACACCTTGTCGGCCTCCGTCTCGGCGTAGCGGCGCGTGATGGTGTCCAGCGCCAGGTCCAGGTAGCCCAGGACGTCGGCCAGAGCCCGCCAGCTGCTCACCTGCTTGGACACCAGCGTCTCCATGGTGGAGTACATGTAGGTGAGCTTCTTGAAGGGCAGAGTCATGTTGTCCAGCAGAGAGCTGGTGGTGAGGTTGATGCCCGCCGTGAAATCCATCACCTGGTACAAAAGTACAGTTTACTATTTAGGCCAGTGGTTCCTAAACTGGGGGTCGGGTCCCACCAAATTATTTTGGGGGGTCCCCAGATGATTAGCTTAATATCCAACATTCTTACGTACAAATATTACGTAAGAAAGAGGAAAACATTGTGAAAATAGCCGATTTTACAAGCTCACAACGCCTCGCACTGCGAGGCGCTGTGAGCTTGTAGTTCGGCTATTTTCACAATGTTTATCTGTGGAACCGAGTCAAACTAAATCTAATAACTCAACTCCTACAATTCCAAGTGCTTGTTAGGGTGGGGGGTCCCCAGTTCAAATATGATTATTTTGGGGGGTTTGAAAAGTTTGGGAACCCTTGATTTAGGCCAACCTTTTCATGTCAAGGACCCCCAAATGGATATGTATTTGGCCGCAGACCCCCATTTGAAAATGTTTTGTGCCAGGGACCCTCAGAAGAGAAGATTTATGTAAAAAGAAAATCAAAATGATTCAAAACTTTCCAAACATTTTTGATATTTTTCAAATATTTTCAAAAATAGCAGATGTACAAAGCTCGGCACGAAGTGACACGCTGCGAGCTTGTACATCTGCTATTTTTGAATAGCCAACATATACTGTAAATGGATAAAGTGGTTGAAATGATTAACAACAAATCTAAGCAACAAAACAATAACGGGAGAACAACAAAGTGTTTTGTGTTTTTCATACCTGGTCCCGCCCGATGACCTTGACGTTCTTGCAGTGGATCAGGCCGGTCCTGCCCCGCAGGAACGCCACGTACCACTCCTTGACCTTGGAATTGCCCACCGAGCGCACCGTCTCCCGGGACAGCAGAGCCACCGTGTCCCCCTTGAAGTACTCCAGCAGGTACTCCACCCGCGGCTGGCGCAGCACCGACTTCAGCGCCACGCCGTACCACTGCAGGTGCACCGAGCGCTCCTGGAACTTGGGGAAGGACTCCGGGAGGAGGAGGAGGAGGGGGGCGGCGGGCTCCTCCGGGATGGGCAGGGACCTCGCCATCTGCTTCCGTCTGTCCAGCCCTCCACGCCCTCTGGGGGCGGCGGAGGCGGCGCGCTTCTCCGAGCGGATAGGCGCGGCGGCAGGCGACGGCACCAGGAACTGTGTGATGGTGCCCGTGTGGGACTCCCTCACCTGCAAGGTAGAGGCTCAATTATTTTAAATTATTTATTTTTTACATTTTGTTTTAAAATGATTTATTTAATTATTTCTCAATTATAAAAGGTCCATATTCCAACAGTAATCATTGCGTGTTTTTTCAGTAATGGAATCGTCTCTCCAGCTCATTAGTAAACTGAAAATAGAGTTTCAGGTCAGGATACCAATTTTATCCAATCAGGAGAGAGAAAGAACCCTCCCTCACCTGCAAGGTAGAGTCTCAATTATTTACACTAGACCATACCCGGTGAAGGGCGCAGACGAAAGTAGTTGCAAAGTTGGGGTTAATGCAGGTCCTGTTGCGCGGTTTCTCCCCCGCGCGCGTCCCGTCGTGGCGACCACCCCCCCTCGCCCCGTCGCTCCCGTCGCGCCACCCCCCGGCCCGCGGTCACCCCTCCCCACGGGCGGATATATATATATATATCAGCACTTTGTTCGCTGAAGCTGCGTGTGAGGTCGTCATTGTAGAGGGATGTGTCGTAGGTGGTTCTCGTCGTGTGTGTGTGTGTGTGTGTGTGATGTTGCTGGCTGTTGTTGGCTTTCAGGGGGTGGAGTCCTGGTAGTGATAGGAATGATTGGAATGTCGATCTACAAGCTCAAAACAAGTCACGATGTGACATGTTTTGAGCTTGTAGATCTGCTATTTACACTACTAATCTTCTTTCTTCTTCTTTTTAAAGTTATTAAATATGCAAGTTATTTGCCATATCTGCCATGTGCACTTTTCGTTTACAAAGCCTAAAAGCCAAACATAGAGAAACGTAATTTGTATTCATAATGTTTCATTAATGTTCCACTACAGAAACGCAATGAATTTGTTAAAGGAGTAGTTCACCCAAAAAATTACTTGAGATTGTTTTCTTTTTGTCGCATTCCTAAGCCAACAATTTGATGACCGGCGGTCTCTCCGGTAGGAGATACAAAGAGTCTCCTTTGAGTCTCCTACCGGATACATTACTATCTTTCCACCGGTAATCAAATTATTGGCTTGGGAATGCGACAAAACCAAAAAAATCTCCACGAATTCAATGCTTCATGGGGTGTGAACTACTCCTTTAATCGCTATTATTAGAGCAACAGTTAATCATCAAGTAAACTGTCATAATGGTGAGAGCCCTACTGTACCTGCAGGTCCAGTTTGAAGCCGGTCATTTCGGCTCCCCCGGCGTAGGTCAGCGCCAGCGGCAGCCGCAGCACCTTGCCCATCCTGAGCTGACTCTCTCTCACGTCCTTAGTTCTATCTTCGGGCGCTATCTCGAACGCCGAGTCCTTCATGCCGGCGGTGATCCGGAGGTCGTCAAGGCTGTCCGGCTTGAACTGGCGTTTCCCCCACAGCTGCAGCACCAGCGGAGGCAGGTTCTTGTTGTTGTTGCTTCGGTTCTGGAGAATCAGAATCAGTTTTATTGTCACGTCATTTAGACAAAGTGGGTGAAATAGTTTTTCGTACAAAAGGTCCTTCGTTTGTACTTTTATATATATATATATATATATATATATATATATATATATATATATATATATATATATATAATATATATAATATATATATATATATATATATATATATATATATATATATATATATATATATATATATATATATATATAATATATATATATATATATATATATATATATATAATATATATATATAACTTCAGTGCCAACACAGCAAAGGCTACATGATGTAGTGATGATGCAGTGGTTCTCAACCTTTTCAGGTCGCGACCCCACAAAATAATTTGAACTGGGGACCCCCCGAAATAATCAAATTTGAACCCCCGACCCTGACAAGCACTTGGAATTGTGAGAGTTGAGTATTTAGTTTGACTCTGTTCCACAGATAAATATTGTGAAAATAGCCGATCTACAAGCTCACAGCGCCTCGAAACAGCTATTTTCAAAATGTTTGCCTCTTTCTTATATTATTTGACAATTTGGCCAATGTTTGACCAGTTTCTATAGCATAGTTGGCTGATTACTAATTACTAAAGTAATGGTCTTTTTTAATTTAATTTAAAAACAAATTAAAGGTATTAAAAAGGTCCTTCAATTGACACTTTACTGTGACTGGTGTAACCCCCCCAGGGGGTCCCAACCCACAGGTTGAGAACCACTGCATTATGGCATTATTATAGCAGCATAAATAAGTAACAGGCCCATGTACAGCATATACCTGGAGGTCAGAAAACGGGAGCCGGGGCGGGATGTCGTTGTGACAGGAGACCACCATGACCACCTTGAAGGACGGGTGGATGTAGCGGGGGCCATACACGGCCACGGTGACGTGGCGGTCCAGGTAGTCCCAGACCGAGGTGGCGGGGGGCTGGATGACCGAGGCCTCGGCGGCCGCGATCACGTAGAAGTGCCTCTTGAGCTCCTGCAGCTTCATCTGCATGACGTTCTTGTAGATGTAACAGTCCTTCACCTTGGTGTAGGGACCCTCCCGCCTGTCCGACACCAGGCCCACCAGGGTGGTCATCACCTGGCTGAGGGGGTCGCTCTTCACCTGGCCCGCCAGCTTCATCTCCAGAGAGACGCACTCCATGGTGTTCAGGTTGCTGAGGCTGACCTGGAATTTTACAATTGTAGAATTTTTAGGCATTTAGCGGACACTCTTATCCAGAGAGCGACAAAGTAAGCATCAATAAACAACAATGGTCACATAAGTAGAGTGCAGAGAGAACAATATGTGTCTAGGTTCAGCTATAGGGACAGAACTCGCGAGTTGTAAAACGGAAGAAAATTAGATAAAAATGTTTGTATTCCAACAGATAGCTGTTTTAGAGTTATTAAGTGGTTTAAATTACATTACAAAAACAGCTGTGTTAGTGGGTGTTTTCTGCCGGTCTTTTGTGGGCGGAGACTGGAGAGTGACATTAACATGCAGGGCAAACATTTGCATGAGTGGTTTTGGTTGGTCATTGGCCTCATTGTTCTCCGGTTTCACTCGCTCTACGGCGCTGCTCTCTCCTAATCCCCGCCCATCAGTATCCATGTGCTTGTGTGTTCTGCTAGCAGCAGAAAGAAGAACGCACAACTTGCTAAAGATTTGAACAAACATGTTTTCCTCCATGTGAAACGCCTGGAGATGTGAGGCAATTGTTTTGGCGAGTGTATAACTTTGCAGGTCGAGTTAAACTTTGTTTGCATGTTGTGTTGCAAGCATTTAATTGGGCTGAAAGCCACAAAGATTCGTCAGTGAAGACACCCCAGCCATGCTGCATGAATTAGCCAGCACTTCCGTATGACGTCAATGACGTCACTTACAGTGTCCTTGGAACAAAACTAAACAGTGCAGTATATGCACAGTACATTATAATTTTGGCCATTGCTTAGAAATAACGATCAGAAAGTTAAAAATACAGGATACGAGTCATGTGGTTAAAGAGCTGCTAAGACGTTTTGTTTTGTTTGTTTATTCATGTTCTAGTATAGGCCAGTAGTTCTCAAAGAAACCAAATGGACCCTTAAAAAGTCTGTAACTCCGAGAGTGTATACATACCCCTAATGGTCCATTTATACACTCTCAGAGTTATGGGGGTCTGGTACTAAAACTTCGACTGATCGGAGCATCACTACCAATTGTAATGGAGGGAAAAAAGCCACAAATGCCCATACCTCCAGCAGTGGACTCATGGTGGTGGTGTAGTCGTTGTTGAGTCCCTGGGGAGGGTCCAGGATGGCTTTGAGCGCCACCTCCTGGACCTCGCCGGGAGGAACGTGGCCCTCCGGGATGTGCACGGTGATGTCAGAGTCCGGCAGCTGTAAGGAGCCTCCGGCGTGGCCCAACTTGCACACGATCTGAGAGCCGGTGGCCTGGGTCTGGGCCCAGCCCGGACTCTGGCTTATCAACGCCAGGTCCAAACACGACCTGGTTTAGACCAGATGTAAAGTTTACAATTTAGGCATTTAGCAGACGCTCTTAACTCATTGAGTGCCATTAACGTGTTTTACCGCTATGGTGCAACGTGCCATTAACGTGTTTCGCGTGTTTTTGAGAAAAATAGAAAAAAAACTTTAAAAAATAAAATAAAAAAAAGAACCCAAGATATCATTATCTGAAGATTTGCAGCTCCATCCACTCCTTGTTTAACTTATAACTGAAAAAGGCTGTATCTCGCTTCCTAAGCACTTTTTTTTTACTTAAAAAAAATAAAAAAAATAAAAAGAAATCGTACTGGCCAGAAATAGCTAGAAATAATTCTGGCACTCAGTGAGTAACCCATCAAAGGCTGATTCTAAAAATGTGTTTTCTGAAAAAAATATGTTGCTGTATCAGTGGTGCTCAAATGTTTTCATGTCATGATTTGAGTTGGTGCTTAAAAAAATATATATTATATATATATATATATATATATATATATATATATATATATATATATATATATATATATATATATATATATATATATATATATATATATATATATATATATATATATATATATATTATATTATATATAATTTATATATATTCATAGATTTGCACAAATTCTCACATTATTGAATAGGCAAAGTATGAAATAAAACTTTGAGAACCAATGTGCTATATTTTATATACTGTAGCTAAAATCTAAAATGACACAGATAGATGCTTTCCCGGTTTTAATGGGTTAATCCAGAGCCATCTAAATTACATTTTAACCTTTGCATAAGCCTGCAAGGTCGTCAAGGATAGGACAAGTGCCACAGGCTAAGGTGGAATCTGCCTTCAGATTAGGGCGGAAAATTGGGCTAAAATAGGTTAAGGTAGTGTGGAAGTCAGACCTTTTTCTTTCTTTTTTCAAGGACCTTCAGTTTGATATCGTTGCTGTCGGGCAGAAACCTCTTATCTCCATATTTTAATTTGTAGTGTTTTTTCGTAAATGAATGCCCTACTTGATCATACTACAAGCGTCACTCAATGGGATAAAAGTACAACATGTTCCTGACCTGGTCAGCTGCCGGTGGCTCAGCCAGGCCATCTTGTAGGCCTCCCTGTCGTTCTTCAGCCAATCAAAATCCGGGTTCAGAACCGACCCCCCCGACGTCGTCTTCCTGAGGCCCCCCGTCGTGTCCCTTTTCGAATCCTTTCTCTCCAGGTCGTCCAGGATGTCCGACGCGCTCCGCCATCGTCCCGACCGGTAGGCGCCGCCGCCGCCGAGGCCGGCCTTACGCCCCCTGGAGTCCAAAAAGTGTCCCAAGTTGTTTTCGTCCGAGGACGAAGTGCTGCTGGCGCCGTCGTCGTTGACGTCATCGTCTTTCAGAGCGGTCCTGTCCGTCGTTTGGTCGTGGACGATGTCGTCAAGGAAGGGGTTGGAGCCGGACAGCTGGTTCCAGAAAGGGTTGCTGGTCTGGGTGGAGGAGCGCAGGGCCTGAGGCTGCAGCACGGGCCACTCCGAGTGCTTGGTCAACTGGGAGGCATAGTTACCTGTGGAGACATTCACATGTTATGAGTCAGATTAACCCATTAAGACCGGGAACGCATCTGTGTCATTTTAAGATTTCTTTGGCTAGTCAAAAATAGCAGATATACAAGCTCATAGCGCGGCACCAAGTGCCGCACCATGAGCTTGTAGATCTGCATTTTTTTTTTCAATCGTGGATTTTTTTTTTGCAAATCTTTGAATATATATATTTTTTTAAAGCGAACATTTGTAGCTCAAATCTTTGCTTCTGTGGTGTCCCTGGAACAAAACATTTTGAGATGGGGTTCCGCGGCCAAATACATTTTTTTATTATTTTTTTTATTGGATTTAAGTAGAAGACATTTGTAGAATCCCCAGAAGTAAAGATTTGAGTTATAAATGTTCGCTTTCAAAAATATGTATGATATATTATATATAGTGTAGCGCCCAGGATCACTTAGACAGTGCGACATATATACGACATATGCTGTATGTGTATAATGCTTTATGCATGTCATCATCACCGTTCAGATGGCTGGTGTTCAGGGTCACGGTGTCATCCAGGTCGATGAGGGTCCCCTCAGATCTGCTTCTCATCAGACTGCCAACGCGACGGAAGGACTTGGTTCTTTCCGCTGCCATGTTTGCATCTGTTTACACATCATTAAAATGCATTACTTCATTAGGCTGGGCTTGATATATCAATATTGTGATAATGAGACATAGATATCATTCATCAAGGATTTGGGATATTGTAAATTTGTAATATCGCAATATGATATGAAAGTGTCGTCTTATCCATTCAGACCTGAGGCCGATTCTACTAATGCCCTCTAAATTAGTAGTTCTCAAACTTTTTAGTGCCAAGGACCCCCAAAATGATATGAATTTGCCCCCCATCTGGAAATATTTTGTGCTAAAAATGTTTGAAAATAGCAGATGTGTTATTTTTGCTATTTTGGAACATTGGAACAACGTTATCATTATGTGTATATTTTATCCATATGTCCCAGCCCTACACACACACACACACACACACACACACACACACACACACACACACACACACGCTCATAGATCACCCACAGGTGTGGCTTCATATATCATAATCGACCAACAATATCATCTCTGTCGGGTGAAAACCTCATATGTCCGAAACTTCTACTTTTCAGGATTCAAATTAAAAAATCCCAAAAGCAGCAGATCTACAAGCTCGTTTGTAGATCTGCGTGCGTGCGTTTGTGTGTGTGTGTGTGTGTGTGTGTGTGTTTCAAGGCAATCCGACAAACCGGAAGTAGGATCATTTTTGATAATTACATTGTAGTCTGTGGGACTACCCCGCAAGTTTGGAGCCTGTAGCATAATGGGAACTGGAGTTATGGCTGTTTAAACCCCAGCCAATAGGAAAGCAGAGGGGGCGGGGCTTCGGCAATTACAGCCTGTCCTGTAAGACCACCTACCAATTTTGAATCCCATAGCATACTGGGAACTGTAGTTATCCCCAGTTAATCCCCAGTCAATAGAATGGTTCAAAAGCTGTGTTCACATTCACTCTTTCAGTGGAAATAATAAACTCCAACCTGCTTCCAGGTCTCCTAAAAAGGCGGCCACCTACTTCACGCAGATACGGGGAGTAAACCGGAGATGGCATGTCTTTCTTTTCTTTTGGGCATGTCTTTCTTTGCTTTAATTAAATATCTGAGTTCATTAGGATTGTCTGGAAGATTGAACATGCATTCTATTGCTAGTTTGACCACTTCAAATACTCATCGTAAAAATGACAAATAACCGGAAATCTACAATATTACAACACGTCACAGTGTGACGTGTTGTAATATTGTTGTTGTAAGATTGTAGATAATATGTTGTAAGATTGTAGATATTTCCGGTGCATGACATGCTTCCATAGAAGACATGCTGACTTCTATGGAATCCAAATGACTGAAATCAGTCGTGGCGACTGAAACTTTAATCCATGTGTCACTAGTGGACAGTGACAATGAGCTTTTAATTTGAAATGCAGTGACATGCAGCACAACAGCTGGAGGCTATACTGTACTGACACAATGGCAGCTGCCTGAAAGGCTGTTGTTGTGAATGAACAAAGATTCTTCCTGCGTCCTCAGAGCCCCGGAGGCAGTGGTGGAATTTCTTACTTACTAAAGTATCAATACTGCAACGTAGAAATACTCTGTTACAAGTAAAAGTCCGGAATTCAAAATGTACAACTTACAACACGTCACAAATTTGTAAAAATAATTGCGATTATCTCAAATAATTGCGAACAGGCCGATGATGTAATCATTGTGACAGGCCTAGCTGTCAGAGGAAGTAAATCAAAGGTGTGTGACAGACAGACAGCGTCACTTGTTTGGGTAAACGTAAGGGCCAGTGTAGCCAGTGGTGGAAAGTAACTAAGTACATTTACTTAAGTACTGTACTTAAGTACAATTTTGAAGTATTTGTACTTTACTTGAGTATTTCCTATTTACAATACTTTTACTTCTACTCCACTATATCTCAGAGGCAAATATTGTACTTTTACTCCACTACAATTATTTGAAATCTTTAGTTACTAGTTATTTTTCAGATATAAACTATGATATAATGAAACATACATTAACCACTTTAGCCCTATTTTATAACTAGGCTATTTGAAAATAGCCTAGAATATAGCCCTAGATAGCCCCTGTGAGCTTGTAGATCTGCTATTTTCAAATATTTAGTACTTTTACTTTTGGTACTTTAAGTACATTTTGATGCCAATACTTTTGCTCAAGTACATTTTTAATTCTGGACTTTTACTTGTGACAGAGTATATTTATATTGCAGTATTGGTACTTTTACTTAAGTAAAGAATTTGAGTACTTTTTCCACCACTGAGTGTAGCCATTGAAGCTCTGTCAAAACAAGTGTGTGTGTGTGTGTGTGTGTGTGTGTGTGTGTGTGTGTGTGTGTGTGTGTGTGTGTGTGTGTGTGTGTGTGTGTGTGTGTGTGTGTGTGTGTGTGTGTGTGTGTGTGTGTGTGTGTGTGTCAGTCATTAATAATGTGGTTTAGCTACAGCAGCAATACACAGGAAGAGAACTGGTTGTTCTTGTCTCTGTGACACACACCCGTTTGCTCCTTCAATTGTTTCTGCCGACAATGATAGTAAGATTACATACACACACACACACACACACACACACACACACACACACACACACACACACACACACACACACACACACACACACACACACACACACACACACACACACACTGTAAACAGACTGTAAACAGACTGCATTCTAAACCAGTGGTTCTCAAACTATGGGTTGCACGTTGCCAACTGAATAGAACATTTTCATTTAGTTTCTGAAAAGGCTTTGTGTTGTCTTTAACCAGAACATATCACCTTTGAACTTGATGTTGCTGGGGACCCCCTGCTGGGACCCCCCCTAAAGTGGGGTCCCACTTTGAGAACCATGTGAAAAGATCTTGTGCCAAGGACCCCATACAAGATTTGTGGTGTTAAAAATGTTTTCAAATAATATTACGATTTTTTTTTTAAATAGCTGATGTATAAGGCCCTGGGGGTCCCCGAACCCCACTTTGAGAACCCCTGCATTAGACCACGGACCACTGTAACTCTTGAGAGTAACAGCTACAAAAAGGGTCAGTTTGGTTCCTAACTATCCATAATTTATCTGGGGAATCCCCCCAAGGACCCTTGGTGGTCCCCGGGCCGCACTTTGAGAACCACTGCTCTAAACGTTGCACCTCAAATAGTAAATGCCAAAAGCTACTCGGTACAGTACAGTATATGCCTAATATTTCACACAATCTCTGCTTTTGAACGGCACATCTAGTCTCTTTTATGTTATTGAGTCTACATTATGTCTGTCTGTCTGTCTGTCTGTCTGTCTGTCTGTCTGTCACTCACTCACACGCTCACAAACAACTGTAGGTGGGCAGAGAGAATCCTATGATATGAATTGTCATTCTGGTACAGTAACAGTACAATCTCTCAATCACTGGATTACTAGCTGGTGAGAGTAGGCTATAGTGAAATTAAACACACACACACACACACACACACACACACACACACACACACACACACACACACACACACACACACACACACACACACACACACACACACACACCAAAAGTAAAAATACTCATTATGCAGCATGTCAGTGTTCAAAATGTATACAAATCTTTTGAACATAGCAGATCTACAAGCTCACAACGTGTTGCTTGTGAGCTATTTTCAAAATGACTAATGCATGTTTTGTAATAATAATAAAAATCTACAAAGTAACTAGTATAAACGTTTTCAAATAATTGTAGTGGAGTAAAAGTATAATATTTTCCTCTGAGATGTCTAGTAGTAAAGGTACAGAAAATTTGAAATACTCCAGTAAAGTAAAAGAAATACCTCAAAATTGTACTTAAGTACTTACAGTGCTTGAGTAAATGTACTTAGTTACTTTACACCACTGCTATTCAGATGCGTGATTTCTCCAGTTTAAGTTCATACACCTAGAGAGAAACAGAGAAAAGTTTTCCACTCACCGTTTTTCATGAGAAAACATCAGACTGTTGTAATGTTATATCTCCATAGACTCTATAATAATACTGTTGTAGTTTTATATCTCCATAGACTCTATAATACTGTAGTTTTGTCTCTATAATGAATGAATCCACTCTCATTCATGTACAGTCACTCTGTAGGGAGTGTCCTGTCTTGTCAAATACACTCTCTCCTCCTCGCCTTACAACTCTCTGCCTAGAGGCGTTGCTCTGAAGGGGCGCAAAGCATTCTGGGAATTGGTGTTTTTAGAAGGAAACGTTCGCCCTTGGGGAGAGGACCGACAGACAGGGTCCTACAGGTCCTACCGCGGGGAGAAGACTGCAACGCCCACAATGCAACGCTGTGTTTACGCACGAGGCTTTGTTTGCAACCTGTGCGCTGTACTCCTTGCGACACCTGAAACTGACTGAGAGGCACCTGTTGGTTTCGATATGGGTCACACTGACACTACAGTGACTACACACACACGCACGCACGCACACGCGTGGTGTAAAAAGTAACTAACTACATTTACTCAAGTACTGTACTTGAGTACAATTTTGAGGTATTTTTAATTGTCTTCAGTATTTCCAATTTTCAGTACTTTTACTTCTACTCCTCTACATCTCAGAGGCAAATATTGTACATTTACTCCACAACAATTATTTGAAAACTTTAGGTACTATTTACTTTGTAGATTTTGATTATTATTACAAAACCACTGCAGAACCTACAGTACATTTCGGCCATTTGAAAGACAATAGCAGAGCTTGTAGATCTGCTATTTTCAAAAGATGTTTATGCATGTTACACATTTAACACTTTGTGAAACGGGACATTCTGCATAATGAGTACTTTGTACTTTTGGTACTTTAAGTACTTTTACCACCACTGCTGTTCAGCTAGATGGATTCTCTCTCCACAGAGCTGACAGGTGACGTCACTCTCTGGTAAGACCAAGGTATAAGGAGTTGAACATCAATACAGCCTGGTGCCCAGGCTCCAGTGTTGATTTTGACAGCAAATCTTTATTTAGTGTTAGTCATAGTCTTTTGAGTAGAATTCCATTTAGTTTCAGTCATATTTTAATCATTTGAAATGTTTTAGTTTTTGTCCAGTTTTAGTCAACTAAATATCATAAGATTACAGTCGACTAAATTTTACACTTGGTTGCATGCTGAAAAAAATCGCGCTGCGACGCATTGTGAGCTTGTAGATCAGCTATTTTCAGAGCGCAACACCCGAGCACAACCAAACATACAATTAATTGAACATTTTTGCCAGTTTTATCAGCACATAAACTTTGCAACAAGGGGAGGAAACATATTGAACAAGGTCTACACCAGCTCAAAGGGAGCATACAGGGCATTCCCCCTTCCTAAACTTGTCTCCTCTGACCACATCTCTATTATGCTTACACCCGCATGATATAGACCTCGGGTGAAACTGGTGAAACCAGTCAGGAAGCAGATTAGAGTGTGGAGACAGTGGAGCACTTCAGCCCTACAGGACTGTCTGGAAACTACAGACTGGAAGTGAACATCCTCAGAGAAGCAGCTACCTACAGTACAATCATCAGACGGACCTGCAGGAGTACACAGAGGTTGTGATGGACATTGGACAACATCAGCAAGTGTATGGATGATGTAACAACAACCAAAACAATAATAGCCAAAGTAGCAGATCTAAGCGTGTCATTTCACGCCGCCTTTCGAGCTTGCAGATCTACTACTTTTGATGCTTTTGTGTGACGCTGTAGTATGATCAAGTAGGGCGTTAATTTACGAAAAAAAATAGTTTGAAAAAATAGTTAGAATATGGAGATAAGAGGTTTCTGTCCGACATCAACGATATAAGTATAGGTCAAGTAGGTTCTGGTGTCCAGAAATACCTGGTGGGTCCGACCGTTCCGAGGTCGCCGGATTTGACCCGGGGCGAACGTATTTTGGGGGCGAGCATTCTTGTATTCGCTGGTAGATGTTAAAGGAGTAGTATATCAATTGCACGCCCCATGAAGGCTTGAATTCATGGAGATTGTTTTGTTTTTGTCACATTCCCAAGACAATAATTTGATGACCGGCAGAGTCTCCGGTGACTCCAGTAGGAGACAAAGAGTCTCCTACTGGAGGGGTCATCGGTCAATAGCCTCTTCTATTGACCGATGACCCGGTCATCAAATTATTGGCTTAGGAATGTGACAAAAACAAAACAATCTCCATGAATTCAAGGCTTCATGGGTGTTTAATTGATAGAAAATAAGTCCTTTTACTCCTTTGTTCTCCCACAGGGACACCAGGGTTTTGAATCCCAGGTAGGCCTATGACATAAAACTTATGGACTGAAGCTTTAATTCATAGATAATTATATCCAATTGAAACAATCATTTGTGAGACAACATTCTATGAGTTATGTACTGTGTCAAACAGAAGCATCTAGACTGAGTATAACAGCCAGGCTAAAGGGTAAATGGATGTTGTTGTGGTCAGAGCTCTGCGGACCTTGGCCTGCATGCAGCTGGTGGAATGTGTCTAAGCTCTTCTGAGTGGATTAAAGCAGTGGTTCTCAATCTTTTTCAGGACAAGGACCCCCAAATGTATTTGGCCGTGGACCCACATCTGAAAATGTTTTGTGCCAGGGACCTCCAGAAGCAAAGATTTGAGTTAAAAATGTTTGCTTTAAAAGAATAAATTATATTCAAACATGTTTCAACATTTTTCAAAAATAGCAGATCACAGTGCGGCACGAAGCCACGCGCTATGGTTGTATATCTGCTATCTTTAAATAGCCAAAGTATACAATATGGTTAAAGTGGTTAAATGATTTTGATGCTATTAACTAATTTCACTGTGGACCCCCTGGTACCCCCCCAAGGACCCCTGGGTGTCCCCGGACCCCACTTTGAGAACCAACGGATTAATGAAAATAATTTTCTTAATCATTAAGGGTCAGTTTTTATGAGATTATGACTTTGTGTCCCTCACTGTTTTGCTTAATCGACATTGGGCGAGATTTTCAACAGTGGTTGAGTTTTTTTATTTGAACACAAAACACAATATGTGTAAATGTGGTGTCACCCTGATTAGATCAATCATTTAAAATGATTGATTCACACAATGATTTCACACAATAATGATTCACGCAATTTCAAAATGATGTGAAAAGATTGATTTCACAGCATTTTGAAATTGTGTGAATGCTGGTATAGGGGGAAAAGGATTTGTCAACTCTGCTCCCTAGTGGTTGGTTGTGAAAACTACACACCCTACACCCACTGTGATAGTGTCATTATCATAGTCTGTCTGTCTGTCTGTCTGTCTGTCTGTCTGTCTGTCTGTCTGTATTAAACACCCTTTAATATAAGGTACAATTATGGCTCCATCCGGTGAGTAAAATGGCTAATAAACCAATCTTAACTTTGTATTTTATAGTTGTAACAACTACAGCTTTTCTCAGCTTTTTTTTATTTTATTATATTGTATTTTACTTTATTTTATTTTATTTTATTTTATTAATCTATTTTCTAAAATGTTGTTACATGAGCTATCCCAAGCAATGTCTATTTGACTCTTTAACAGAAACTAATACAAATTTAGCATTCAGTTGTGCTGCCTTACACCGTGAGCAGACTCATTGCAGAAAACACTTGGTTTATCAAATAATATTGGAGCTGGACTCAGACTCACCCCCAAGGCATTTGCATTCTACTCCATGTATTGTCTAAATATCACCCTCTGTGTTTCATTCTACTGTAGAGCACTGAACACACATTTGAAAAGACACTGTTTTAATATGTTTATGATAACTGGATTTAACTACTGTACTGTATTGTACTGTACTGACAGACAGACGCACGCACGCACGCACGCACGCACGCACGCACGCACGCACGCACGCACGCGCACATACACACGTACACTCAATCACACAATCTCAATGTTTAAAACAAAAAAAATGAAAGACAATCCAAAAAAATCCCTTGAGTGGTATACAGAATGAGATTAAGCTTTATTTTCATATCAGAGGTTTAAAGGTGTAAAAAGAAAAACAACAAGAAAAAGTGCTCCTCGGAGCACAGGTCTCCGCCAGGTCAGGTTATTGTGGCCTCCTGGTGGCGCTATAATAGGCCAATGTGAAAAGGGTGCCATTTCTTCTTAGGCCTTTCACGGCAATCGGACACTGCATTCATGATTTGAGGCATTTTGTTCCAAAAATGTGTTTTGCTAAATTAGACCTGCTGGTGGTGCTATAACAGGCCAATGTGAAAAGGGTGGCATTTATTCCTAGGCCTAGTGGGAATATGTGTGCAGCTGCGTTCATGATGCGAGGCATTTTGTTGAAAACGAACCAATCCTGCAAACTTTGGAAGGCAATCTTAGGCAATCAGGATGGAATATGGAATATCGGACAGATCCGTGTTGATCACATGACTATAGAGATACTGTGTACCGATTTGTGTGATGTTTGGACAAAATATGTAGGAGTAGCATGACAAAAATGGGTTTTGCACAAATCGGCCTCCTGGTGGCGCTATAACAGGCTAATCTGAAAAATAGTGTGTGCACAGTTTCGCAGCGACCGGGCCACCGGTGCCGGAGATTAGCTGCTCACAGACAGATGGTCAAACGGACACACGGATGGACACACGGACGGACGAACAGGGTGCAAAACATACTCTCTCGCCGAGTCGCCATGCCTTTTGGCCTGGCGGAGACAATAATCTTACAAGCTCCATCGACGTAAGTACAATGGCTGATAGGGTACTGAAAATAATGAATTGTACATAAAATAAATTCAAAGATGGTGCTACACCTCTGCCTAAAAAAAGGATTTATCTTTGCTACGACTGGTTATGCCTAATCAGTTTGTGGAGGTGTTGGATCAAAAGGTAAAATGGTAAATGGTGCATTTATATAGCGCTTCTATCCGACACCTCTTCGGTGAAGGCGCCCTCAAGCACTTTCAGGACAGACTTGCGAACTGTATCCTTGAAGTCCTGACCCACGAACACGTACAGGAGCGGGTTGAGGGAGCTGCTAAGGAACGCCAGGCTGGTGGCTATGGGAACGCCGATGGTGGTCACGTGATCCAGAGTTTCGCTGAACTCGGTGGCCATGTGATTGCGCATCTCGATGAGAGCCATGATGTGATAGGGCGACCAGCAGAGGAAAAACGTTGTGATAACAGCTGATATGATTTTGAAGGAGCGACCCGAGTGGCTGGCCAGTGAGCGATTCCTCCTGATCCGGTGGATGATGGCGGCGTAGCAGGAGACGATGATGGTAAAAGGGACCACGAATCCCAGGAGGAAGCGAGTGACGGTCATGGCCTGGTGACGGAACTGCCTCAGCTGGACCACGGTGGGCGACTCGTAGTCATCGGAGAACGCAAAGTTGTTGAAGCAGTTGATGATGTCCTCGTTGTGGAAGGACGGCCCTGTGTCCCGAAAGATGAAGTAAGGGGAGCTGAGAACCAGGGCCAGCACCCAGACACCCAGACACACGCAGGACGCCTTCCTCACACTGCGGTGGTTCTGGGCCCACACTGGCCACACCACAGAAACACATCTGTCGACGCTGATGACCACCAGAACGTAGACGCTGGCAAACATGTTCATGAAGGCCGCCGTGCTGTTCAGTTTGCACATGAACTTGCCAAAAGGCCAGTGGAAGTCCATGGCGATGTACGTCACGTTCAGCGGCAGGAAGGCTGTGAAGAGGAAGTCGGCCACAGCGAGGTTGAGGTACCAAACAGAGTTGATGGTTTTCTTCATTTTGAAGCCTGTCACCCAGATGACGACTCCGTTCCCCAACACGCCAAGCACAAAGGCCAGGCTATAAACTATAAGGGACATGATGTTGAGGGCCTGTCTGAGTGCTGCATGGTCATCCTTGTAGTCACCATACTCATCCTCCCCGAAAGAACCGCTTCCATCAGACAGATTGGTCATGATGTCGTGATAGACAGCAGTTGTGGTCATACTCTCCATTATTGTCCTCAAACCTAAAATGGCAAAACAAAAGGTACATGCTCAGTGGTGAAGGAAACTAAGTGCATTTAACTCAAGTGCTCTACTTACAGTATGATTATTACTCTTTGTATTCCACCCTATCCCTTTTCAAATAATTTTACAGACCTGCAACATTAAATATAATATAGCACCCCTGGATAGTGGAGCAAGGTACACAGGAGTGTTCTTTTGTTTGTTGTTTGTTTGGATTTTCTTTCAGATTTTAATTTGGGACCTATTCATTGTTTGTCTGGTATTTTGATTTGGTTATTGTACATTTTCGTTTGGTATTTGCATTTTGAAATGGTTTATTACTTCACTGAATTATATCAACTATGGATTAACTATTTTATTGTTGAATTGTACTTTGAAAGTGATACTTTGAAATGCACTGATTTTGTTGTTGAGAGAAACTATGAATTGATTTAATATGATTGTAACAGTATTTATTTCTATTTGTATAGTTTTCACGGTGTTCGAATACAAGCTTCATTCTGTGTCGAAGAGAGAAATACATACACCTGTTGAGACCATCCACTTTGTCAACATTCAAATCCAAGGGCCGCTACAATAGTACTCTTACATTATGGTATAGCTACTTTTTCTTATGTAGAAAATCTGAGTAGCTACTCCTTCCACCACTGCATGTTGTGTTGTGTTGTATCACACCAGTGCTCTACCTACTTGTCTATTTCTAAAAGTGGGTGAGTAAAAAAAATGTATTGTTCAAATAATTGTTAAATAGCTCCATATTCTGAGCAATCATTGCTACAGAGTGTTTGCTCAGTAACAGTGGTCTCTCCATCAACAGAAAATACATTTTCAGGTCGGGATACCAATTTTATCCAATCAGGAGAAATAATGAATACAGGATAAACAAGTGAAATTGGAAGTGATGACACAAACAAATGAGCAGACACAATGGAACTGGAACACTATAACATTGAAGCTGATACATGGGTACTCTCTCCTGATTGATTGGATTAAAGCAGCACTATGTAACTTTCCTCTTCTACCCCAGATTTGAACCTGGTTTCTTGCACAAGTGCTGACATTTTTACCATTGAGCTAATAGAGCCTGCCTGCTTGCTCAGGGGATGAATTGAATCTTGACCATCAGGTTAAAATTCTTTTCAGATCCTGTGTCTAGGTGAGACTCTTTGTCTCTTTAACACACACTAAATGTCCCAATAGAAAAGCAGGGAGACAAAATACAACCAGTCCAATTGTATAAGTTATATTGTATTAATATCAAACGATCTAATTATGTCTTTTACGGTTGAAAAAATGATTTGACACAAGCAGTTGTGGAAAGTAACTAAGTACAGGTACTCAAGTACTGTACAATGTTTTGATATTTTTACTTCACTGGAGTATTTCCAATTTCAAATATTTTTACTTCTACTCTACAACATCTCAGAGGCAAATGTTGTACTTTTACTCCACAACAATTATTTGAAAACTATACCTCTTTGTGCTTTGATTATTATTACAAAACATACATCAATCACTTCAGCCCTATATACTTTTCGGCCATTTGAAAATAGCCGATCTACAAGCTCACAATGCATCGTGATAAGACTCATTGTGAGCTTGTGGATCTGCTATTTTCAAAGGATCTTTATACGTTTGAACATTTAAAATGTGACACTCTGTTTAATGAGTACTTTTAGTTTTGGTACTTTAAGTACATTTTGATGCCAATACTTTTGCACTTTTACTCAAGTAATTTTTGAATACTGGTACTTTTTCTTGTAAAATAGTATTTCTACATTGCAGTATTGATACTTCTACTTATGTAAAACATGTTAGTACTTCTTCCATTACTGGACACAACCTTAAAATAGATCATATGGACAGTTTACAGTTCCGTTGACACTATCCTAGAACTCACCTCCCATTCTCTGAGCAGAACATTTCCCTCTCCACCGTAGTCACACATCTTGGTATAAGGTTTGACTATCATTCAACCTTTGGGAACCGCATGACAAACCTTTGAAAGTCCTCCTTGACCACAAAAACATCACCAGAAATGTTCCACTGTGACCCACCCACCATGCCTTTATCCACTCAAGGATGTATTTATTGTCTCCGCCAGGCCGAAGGCATGGCGAGAGAGTATGTTTTACCCTCCGTCCGTCCGTCCGTGTGTCCGTGTGTGTGTCCGTGTGTGTGTCCGTCCTGTCTGTGTGTTACCAGCTAATCTCCGGCCCCGTTGGCCCGTTCGCTCCGAAACTGTGCACACACACTCCCTCGATGCCAATTCAGAACCTCTGCCCCAATTTTTTCACATGGGCCTGTTATAGCGCAACCAGGAGGCCGATTTGTGCAAAACCCATTTTTTTTACATTACTCCTACAGATTTTATCCAAACGTCATGCAAATCGGTACACAGTATCTCTATAGTCATGTGATCAACACGGATCTGTCCGATTTCCCTTATTCCATCCTCATTACCTATGGTTGGCTTCCAAAGTTTGCAGGATTGGTCCGTTTTGAACAAAAAGCCTCAAACTATGCACGCAGCTTGCGATTTCCGTGAAATTTCACACGCACATTCCCACTAGGCCGAGGAAGAAATGCCACCCTTTTCACATTGGCCTGTTATAGCGCCACCAGCAGGTCTAATTTAGCAAAACACATTTTTGGAACAAAATGCCTCAAATCATGAATGCAGTGTCTGATTGCCGTGAAAGACCTAAGAATAAATGGCACCCTTTTCACATTGGCCTATTATAACGCCACCAGGAGGCCACAATAACGTACCTGACCTGGCGGAGACCTGTGCTCCGAGGAGCACTTTTTCTAGTTTTTTTTATGTCTTCAATGAGACAGACAGTAGGACAGCTGAAAGGAGACGATGCAAGAGAGGTACAGGAGGAAGTCCTTAGACAGGCCAGCACAGCAACCAGCACGCACGCACACACACACACGCACGCACACACGCACGCACGCACGCATGTCTTACTAAACAACACAATACATGTATAACCTCACATCAAAGACTCTCTCTCCCCCCTCCATCACCCCCCTTGTGGTTTTCAGATGAATGTGTGGTAACAACATGAATCATCCATGTCTCTCTAGAATGGCATTACATTCAATCAGTTCAACAAGACAAATCACAAGGGACACATATTGATAATTTACTAATCAAACATGCAATCCAAAATAATCCTAATTATTAAGATTAAATAATAAAGCATGTGTTTAACACAGGCCTCTTTGTCCAAAATGTCTTACACGCAATACATGAAAAATTACTAATATCAAATATAAAAAATATTGTGGACAGGATTTTGCATTAACATTCAAAGTTCTTTAAAATAGGCTAATCTTCTGCCTTACTAACAATACATATAATTGGTGATACTACAGGTATTTGCAAGACAAAAGACATGAATTCAAGAACATCTAACCATTTAGAATGGTCAAAGTACAATATAATTTAATAAATGTGTCAATTAATCATTTTAGGGTGTGTTCACATGATTGTACATAAGATCTGTTCTGTGTGCAAAAGAAAAGAAAAAGAGAATATCATTATTGCACATGTGAATATACTGTCTTTTGATCATGCATAATAATAATGGATTCTATTTGTAATGCACTTTACATTTGGGTAAATCTGCTAAGTGTTGATGCAGTTTGCAGCTTTCAAGCTCGACAGAGGGAAAGCTTCAGTTCTCACTCCTGTGTGGTCACAGTAGTTTAGTTTCCGTTGGTGCACAGACATGCAGTGAGCACAGGAAGACTGCATGCAGCCTCAAAGGCATGAAGCCCGCCTGTTGAGGGCGTCTTTTGCTTCCAATGGCCGGGAGGGCCCGGGTGAGAAGTATACGGGTATACGGGTAGATCTTTCCTGGGATGGAAAGTGTGATTCCTCTGTGGTTATTGCAGACCACTTTGTCACCCTTTTGTTTCCAGAAGGGGAGGATGGTGCCCCGGGTCCAGTCATCCGGGGGGCACTCAGTTATCCACACCTGCTTAATAATGTGGGTTAGCCACTCGATGGTATTGTCACCACCCAATTTCATCATTTCTGCTGTGATGTTACAGATACCAGGGGCCCTGTCATTTCGCAGTTTGGACAATGTTTTCGCGACCCTTCCGTGTTGCTACATGGAAGGGAAGTGCAAAACATTTCGACGTACCGGACACGCCACCTCAGGGTGTAACTACTGTGAATGCAAAACAGTGAGGCTTAACTTCCGTTGTTGCACATGACAAGATAAAAGGCATCGCACGGCACAGCTTATTCACTTAGAGCTCAGGATGTCCACTATGCCAGTGACGAACAACCCTACCGTTGGTCCCAACAGTGCATTAGGCAACACGGTGGATGTGGGAACAGTGCTCTACACAGTACTGGAAGTGTTGATAGCAATTGGCTGCTGTCTCGGTAACATGCTGGTGATCTGGGCGGTGGGCTCCAGTAAAAACCTACGAGAGCCCACCTTCTTCTTCATAGGCTCTCTGGCCGTGGCCGACTTCATATGGGCTGCGTGGCCATACCAATCGCCGTGGTGGTCAATGGACGGCCAAAGACCTTGTTCCACACGTGTCTCTTCGTCAACTGCGTGGTGATCATGCTGATAATGGCGTCCGTTTTGTCTCTGATGGCGATCGCTGTGGATCGCTACCTCCGTGTTTTCATGCCTCTCAGGTGAGCTGTCTCTCCGATCTCTGACAATAACACTATACGCTCATAGTACTAAGTTGATTTTGATGAAAACAAAAGATATCTACCAAATGCTTCACATGCACATACTGTACCTATACTTCCCTGCACACACATGCACACACACCTACGAGAGGTAAAAAAAACAAAAACATTTTGCATCTGCATCTGCTTAATTGTTTTCATGACAATCTGGACTGCATATATGGTGTAAATTAACTAAGCACATTTACTCAAGTACTGCACTTAAGTAATATTTTGAGGTAGTTTTACTTTACTGGAGTATTTCCAATTTTCAATACTTTTACTTCTACTCCACTATTTCTCAGAGGCAAATAATGTACTTTTACTCCACTACAATTATTAGAAAACTTTAGTTACTAGTTACTTTGCAGATTTTGATTATTAATACAAAACATACATTAACCACTTCAGCCCTATATACATTTCGGCCATCTACAAGCTCACGATTGTGAGCTTGTAGGTCTGCTATTTTCAAAATATGTTTTTATGCATTTTATACATTTGAAAACTTGTGAAATGGGACATTCTGCATAATGAGTACTTTCTACTTTTGGCACTTTAAGTACATTTTGATACCAATATTTTGTACTTTTACTCAAGTAAATTTTGAATTCTGGACTTTTACTTGTAACTGAGTATTTCTACATTGCAGTATTGATACTTTTAAGTAAAAAGAGTACTTTTTCCACCACTACATACATCATGCCTACAATTCTCTTCTGTACAGGTACAAAAGTACGGTAACACAAAGGCGGTCTTGGCTGATGGTCGCTGCGTGCTGGCTTGTGGCCATACTGCTGAGTTTCACCCCGATGTTTGGATGGAACAATCATGAAGCTCTCTCCAAGCCCTCATCGGTAAACTCGTCTGCTGTTGTCTGCAAGTTCGTGGCCGTCATTCCAGTCTCATATCTGGTTTACTTCAGCTTCTTCCTCTGCACGCTGACACCCTTACTGGTTATGACCGCACTGTACTGCTACATCTTCTGTGCCATCCGGGGGCGTCTTCGAGAGGGGCCAGGAAGCAGTGCCCAGTCCCGTGCCTACCTACAGAAAGAGAGACGCCTCGCAGGATCTCTGTTTCTAGTCTTGGCCCTTGTCGCCCTTGGTTGGCTCCCTCTGCACATCATGAACTGTTTGACCTACTTTTCAAAGACAACGAACATAACCAACGTGGCATTCTACGCCGGCATCCTGCTGTCCCATGCTAACTCAGCTGTCAACCCGGTGGTGTATCCATTCAAAATCAAAAAGATCAAGTTGGCCTACCTGAAGATATGGAAACTGTATTTTGTGTGTGGAGAAGACCAACAAGGCCAACATTTTTTGTGAACCTATATATCGTTGCTGTCAGGCAGAAACCAGCAGTATTAAAAAGTGCTTCTGACAAAACCAGCTAACTCCATTGGATCCTCATACTTTCTGCTAAACCAGCTAATTCCACCAAAGGGGGGTGGAGTTAGCTGGTTTAGCTGACTCCAGGCTCCACCCCTCAATGATGAACAAAACCTCCTAACTCCACTTTTTGTTTAGTTTTTGTCATTTGCTCATTTCCTGAAAAATGAACATTTTGGAGTTGGTTTCTGCCGGACAGCAGAGATATGGTCTCAATTGTTCTGAAGCCTGTGTAGTGTCTTGAGATGACTTATTGGGATTCAGCACAATATTAGAATTGAATTGAATTTGTGTTTTACTTTTCAATATTTTAGTATTTAGCTTGATATGCTAATGTTCATATTTTTGGATTGCATTGAAATGCTCTGGCACAAGTTGGCCTCATTGGCCTGTTATTTTGTTTGGAGTTTAACTGCTTTAATAAACAACAGAAGTTGTTCAAAGATTGTGTCTCATTATCAGTTTGAGCCCAGGTGTGGTTTTCATTTAGTCTGTAAGTTATGAATTCATACACAGTAAAAGTCTTAGTGTTAATTAAATTCAAATGAGCGTACAAATGGAACCAAATGGACCCATCATGCCATGTGTACAGCACATTTTTGGGAGTTAAATCAACAATGAGGATTTTACAATTTAGGCTGCAGAAAAGGGAAAAGAAACAACTGCCAATGTTGAAAATGCAAATTAAGACTTTCGGGGAGAAAGGAGAAAAAAGAAGGTAAGTAAAGTAATAATAAACTAGTTACTTTTTGGCAGGGAGTAATATGTAAAGTAATAACATTACTTTTTAAACAAGTAACTAGTATAGGTAATATAGCTTACTGTTTTTGAGTAACTTGCCCAACACGGCTTCCTAGTCCCTGCATGCAGTTTAACCCGTGACCTGTGTAGCATGCAGTGCCTCCATCAGGTGAGACTGTGTTGTGCACACATACTGTAGGTGCCCTTCTCTTATTGTCTCCGCCAGGCCGAAAGGCATGGCGAGAGAGTATGTTTTGCCCCCTGTCCGTCCATCCGTGTGTCCGTCCGTCCGTCCGTCCGTGTGTGTGTGTGTCCGTCCTTCTGTGTGCGACCAGCTAATCTCCGCCACTGTTGGCCCTGTCGCTGTCAAACTGTGCACACACACTCCTTGGATGCCACAGCAGAACCTCTGCCCCACATTTTTTAGATCAGCCTGTCATAGCGCCACCATGAGGCCGACTTTTGCAAAACACATTTTTTGCTATTACTCCTACAGATTTTGTCCAAAAAACATGCAAATCAGTAAACAGTATCTCTATAGCCATGTGATCAACATGGATCTGTCTGATTTTCCATATGCCATCCTGATTGGCTAAAATTGTCTTCCAAAGTATGCAGGATTGGTTCATTTGGAACAAATTGCCTCAAATCATGCACGCAGCATGCGATTTCCGTGAAATTTTCCACAAAGATTCCCACTTGGCCCAGGAAGAAATGCCACTTGAAAACGTTCACATCACCCTCATGGTGGCGCTATAACAGGCCAATTCACGTTTTTAGCTATAACTGCACCGATCTACGTCAAACTTTGCACGCACACTCCCTAGAGGCCAAGGAAAAACCTTTGCCCTGCATTTTTCACATATGCCTTTTAGAGCGCCACCAGGAGGCTGAGTTTTGTAAAACATATTTTTGGCTCTTACTCCTTCAGATTCTGTCCAAAAATCACGCAAATCGGTACACAGTATCTCTATAGTCATGTGATCAAGATGGATGTGTCCGATATTTCATATTCAATCCTACTTGGCTAACATTGGCTTCCAAAGTTTGCAGGATGGGTCCCTTTTGAACAAAATTCCTCAAATCATGAACGCAGTGTGCGAATTCCGGGAAATTTTGCACGCACATTCCACTAGGCCGAGGAAGAAATGCCACCCTTTTCCCATTGGCCTGTTATAGCGCCACCAGCAGGTCTAATTTAGCAAACCACATTTTTGGAACAAAATGCCTCAAATCATGAATGCAGTGTCCGATTGTCATGCAAGGCCTAAGAAGAAATGGAACCCTTTTCATATTGGCCTATTATAGCGCCACCAGGAGGCCACAATAATCTACCTGACCTGGCGGAGACTTGTGCTCCGAGGAGCACTTTTTCTAGTTTGTTTGTTTGTTTGTTTGTTGTCTCCGCCAGGCCGAAAGGCATGGCGAGAGAGTATGTTTTACCCCCTGTCCGTCCGTCCGTGTGTCCGTCCGTCCGTCCGTCCGTCATTCGATCTGTCTGTGTACAGCTAATCTCCGGCACCGTTGGCTTGCTCGCAGCCAAACTGTGCACACACAGTCCCTGGATACCAGAGCAGAACCTCTGCCCCAAATTTTTCACAGGGGCCTGTTATAGCGCCACCAGGAGGCCGATTTGTGCAAAACACATTTTTTGACAGTACTCCTACAGATTTTGTCCAAACATCCCACAAATCGGTACATAGTATCTCTACAGTCATTAAACGAAACGGGTCTTTCAGATTTCTCATATTCCTTCCTGATTGGCTAAAAATGTCTTCCAAAGTTTGTAGGAGTGCTCCGTTTTGAACAAAATGCCTCAAATCATGAACACAGCATGCAATTTCCGTGAAATTTTGCACGCACATTCCCATTAGGCCGAGGAAGAACTACCATTTGAACATTTTTAAATCAGCCTCATGGTGGCGCTATAACAGGCCGATTCGTGTTTTTACCTATAATTGCACCGATCTGTGTAAAACTTTGTATGCACACTCCCTATAGGTCAAGGAAAAACCTTTGCCCTGCATTTTTCACATCTGCCTTTTATAGCGCCACCAGGAGGCCGACTTGTGTAAAACACATTTTTTTATACTACTCCTTCCAATTGTATCCACATTTCACGCACATCGGTACACATGATCTCTATAGTCATGTGATCACGACGGATGTGTTTGATTTTTCATATTCCATACTGATTGGCTAAGATTGACATCTAAAGTTTGCATTATTGGCTTGTTTTGAACAAAATTCTGCAAATCATGAACGCACCGTCCAATTGCGCTCAAACTTTGCACGCACATTCACACTATGTTGAGGAACAAATGCCACCCTTTTAACATTGGCCTTTTATAGCGCCACCAACAGGTCTAATTCAGCGAAACACATGTTTTTTAACAAAATGCCTCAAATCATGAATGCAGTCAGTGTCCGATTGTCGTGCAAGGCCTAAGAAGAAATGGCACCCTTTTCACGTTGGCCTATTATAGCGCCACCAGGAGGCCACAGTAGCCTACCTGACCTGGCGGAGACCTGTGCTCCGAGGAGCACTTTTTCTAGTTTGTTTTGTGTTCACTCCAAAAAATTAAATGAACACTGAGAATTTTACTGTGTAGAAACGATCACTGTTCTGGTTTGCCATGAGCCATTTGAGATGGGTCTTAAAGATGAGATTTGTTCAAGATTCATGATTCATGATTTCTTATTGTCTCCGCCAGGCCGAAAGGCATGGCGAGAGAGTATGTTTTACCCCCTGTCCGTCCGTCCGTCCGTCCGTCCGTCCGTCCGTGTGTGTGTGTGTGTGTGTGTCATTCTGTCTTGTCTGTGTACAGCTAATCTCTGGCACCGTTGGCTTGATCGCAGCGAAACTGTGCACACACAGTCCCTGGATGCCAAAGCCGAACCTCTGCTCCAAATTTTTCACATGGGCCTTTTATAGCGCCACCAGGAGGCCGATTTGTGCAAAACACATTTGTGAACAGTACTCCTACAAATTTTGGCCAAAAATCCCCCAAATCGGTACACAGTATCTCTATAGTCATTAAAAGAAACGGCTCATTTCAGATTTTTCATATTCCATCCTGATTGGCAAAAATTGTCTTTCAAAGTTTGCAGGAGTACTCTGTTTCGAACAAAATGCCTCAAATCATGAACACAGCATGCAATATCCGTGAAATTTTGCACACACATTCCCATTAGGCCGAGGAAGAAATGCCATTTGAAAATGTTCAAATCAGCCTCATGGTGGCGCTGTAACAGGCCGATTCGTGTTTTTACCTATAACTGCACCGATTCAGTGTAAAACTTTGTATGCACACTCTCTAGAGGCCAAGAACAAACCTTTGCCCTGCATTTTTCACATTTGCCTTTTATAGCACCACCAGGAGGCAGACTTAATGTAAAACACATTTTTTGATATTAAGCCTTCATATTTGATCCAAATTTCACGCAAATCGGTACACATGATCTCTATAGTCATGTGATCAAGACGGATCTGTTTGATTTTTCATATGCCATCCTGATTGGCTTACATTGACATGTAATGTTTGCAGGAGTGGCCCGTTTTGAACAAAATGCCGCAAGTCATGAATGCAGCGTCCGATTACGGTGAAACTTTGAACGCACATTCACACTATGTTGAGGAACAAATGCCACCCTTTTAACATTGGCCTGTTATAGCGCCACCAGCAGGTCAAATTTAGCAAAACACTCTTTTAGAACAAAATGCCTCAAATCATGCATGCAGTGTCCGATCGTCGTGCAAGGCCTAAGAAGAAATGGCAACCTTTTCACGTTGGCCTATTATAGCGCCACCAGGAGGCCACAATAGTCTACCTGACCTGGCGGAGACTTGTGCTCCGAGGAGCACTTTTTCTAGTTTTTACATCTTTTACACGGAAACACATGCTTACGAGTAGCAACAATAGTGAGTAAAATGTAAAGACAAATAGCAAACTATGTACATGAATCATAGCACACCTTGAGGTGCTTGAAGGTGCTACTTATAAATATTATCCATGTGTATGTGCGTGTGGGACGGGTATCTATAAATATGTATTAACATGAATATACATGTACAGTATGTGTGTGCATACAGTATGTTTGTGTGCGCAGTCTTAATATGCAAAGTGTTGTGTGCCAGTGTGTAAATATTGAGGTGTAAGGGGTGCTATATTTATAGATATGTACAGTATGTATGTATGTGAATATGTGGATAGATGTGCGATGTGCGTCATAATGTTCGCACCACCAGTGGTTTACTTCCCTTTACTGAAAACTTATTTTTATGTGGCGGGTGTGGTGTGATGCCACTTGATTTCATGTCTGGCGGTGCTCTATTTAGCATGTGCGCAGTTTCTATACTCATTATAATCTAATGAAAATGTAAATTTTGTAGCCCATACAAGTTTTTATTTCTTAAAAAATGGTGATGATACAGTAGGCTTATAATAATATACTGTAATAACTGTCCAAAGTAGTTTCAGTTCCTGAAAGTAATCACACTTTTCTCAGTTAAGGCCTAATACTAAAACATATTTAAAAGAGCATACAGTCAAGTGGTATTTTGTCATATGATAAAGGGGCCCCATCCAGACAGATCAGGGGTCTATAAGAACATGATAGGGCCTTGATGGCCATGGGGGGAGGGGGAATTAGTCAGAGATCTCTCCCACAGAGCTAAAGGGCCCATATTGCATGGAGTACTCAGCCCCAAGTTTAAAGTCCTATAGATAAACTGACACCAGGCCTTTTAATTATTAAATTGAATGTTTCATCTTCAAATCAAATGTGGTGTAGTTTGTGTTTTAACTTGGATTTTAGTCTTACGCACCCAGCACTTCATACATTATTACATTATGATAATGTATTGTGTTAAAAGTGTTTTTATATTTGTTTAAGCAGTGCCACATATGTTTGTGTGTGCAGTCTTAATATGCAAAGTGTCGTGTGCCAGTTGATGAGTAAGGGGTGCTATGTGGGTAGATACAGGATGGTAGTAGATATGTATAAGTAAGTGGTTTACTTCCCTTTACTGAAAGCTAATTTTTATGTGGTGGGTGTTATGGCAAAAATAACACTGCATGTCCGGCGGTGGCATGTGCACAGTTTCTGTACTGATTATAATCTAAAGGATATTTATTTTTGCAGCGCACAAGTTTTTCTTTCTTTCTATAACAGTCTTAATAATATCATATCTGCACTATAGGGACATCCCCTGTTTTTTTGCAAGAGGTGGGCTCCTATAAACTTTTAAAAATTGTTTGTTCATGAAAGAAATGTCACTTGTTGATGTTTAACACTAAAACATAATTTAAAAAGAGCATCGAGTCAAGTGGTATTTATTACTTTATATGATTGAGGGGCCCCATTCAGGCAGATCAGGGGTTAATAAGTAGTGGTGTAGTGCTACTTTAAGAAGTGGGGGAGTGCCCCAATAACACACGTAAAAAGTGATATAACACACGCAAAAAGTGATATAAAAGATATTTCAATTGAAGGAACTACATGTCAAACATGGAACAAAATGTCCTTGCTGCTCCGTGTGCCTTACTTTGCGCCCAGAAAACACTAGGTTTAGGCTATCTAATAAAATTGGAGCTGGACTCACCCTCCTCGAAGCATGTGCGCCCTGCTACATGGATTGTCTAAATAGCGTCCTCTGTATTTCATTCTACTGTAGAGCACACAGTGTGGAGAACTCTGATTAGCGCTGAACTTCTTCTTTTCCTTTCGGCTAATTCCCACTATTCATCGGTTTCCATCTGGTTCTATTTTCTGCGTCTTCCTCGATGACTCCAGCCACCTCTCAGCATCCTTCTCGTTGAAAACGCTGTTTTCATAGGTTTATGATAAACTGGAGTTAATAGACGAGATCCTCAAGGATACCTGTTTGTGTCTTCTGTCCTACCGTGAAGTTAATGACATTCACATGGCATGCTTGGCCCTTGATTAGACCGGCCCTAGGTGAATGCCATTTACTTCCCTATAGGACAATAGTTCTCAAAGTGGGGTTCTGGAGACCCCCAGGGGTTCGTGGGGACCATATTTTATATTTTTATACTTTGCAGCCAGGGGCTTCGCAGCCAAATACATATCATTTTAGGGTCCTGAACTACTGCCCTATAGGGTAGTAAAACAGTGGTAGGGGCCCCACAGGGAGTTGTAGAATGCTGTTGTACTGTTACGTCATCATTGTTCTTTAACGTACTGTACTGTACTGTACTGTACTGTACTGTACTGTACTGTACTGTACTGTCTCCCCAAGCCGCAGACAAACCTGTTGTAGATAATGATCTGAGAAGCACAACTCACTCACCACATACTGTACAGGTAGATTGTGTTCTCTTGGGTCTACTGTCTGTCTGTCACCATCTATTCCTCATTGTTCAAAAACAAAAGCTACAGTGTGAGGCAATGGTTCACCCCCTTTTACAAATGTGAACTGGCCATGAGGCAGATTAAAAATGATAGCTGCTGAACAAACAATACAAATACAGTACAAAAGATAATACGACATCCCAACAAATACCTATAAAGCTCCAAGGACAGTGATCAAACATTTGTACAATATCAAGTATAGAAAATAAAAGCTAACTAAACTAGCTAATTCATTTAGCAACCAGAATTAAAATGAAAACTAAAACCCCAAGGTAAGAGCTTTCAAATAATAAAATGAACCCTGAACAGGGCTACACGTCCACACAAAGTTCCTGTGTGGACATTCACGGTGAACCTTTTAAAACTTCTCAGAGGAATTAGCGAGGTTTCAATTTCATTTTCCTTTTTGATCTGCAGGTCATTCCACAACCATAGACCAAAAAAGGAAATACTTTTTTCCCCTCCCTCAGATTTGGTAACAGATACCTGAAATGCGTTTGATATAGACTATAACTTTGATAACCTGTAGATTCAAAAGACCTTTATTGGCATGAGAAAACAGGATTCTATGGAGGGCTGGCTCAAAGTAGAAGACAGATTGCAACATCTCTCAATGGCTCTGGTCTTTAAGATACTCAGTGGATCAGTACCCAGATACCTGGCAAAAATGTCTTCTCTAGAGTGAGTGATGCCCATGGGCACAGCCGCACAACACCATTGGAGATCATCCCCCCAAAACTTGATGACAAAATGGGTAAAAATGCATTCTACTATGCTGCCACCAAAATGTGGAATGACCTACCAATGTTACCAAATACAAATACAAAGTAATATTGGCATTGTTTTAAGTCACCCTCTGCCTTTAACGCCACACCATAAGTAAGTAAACACACACACACATGCATGCGCGCGCGCGCACGCACACGCACACGCACACACACACACACACACACACACACACACACACACACACACACACACACACACACACACACACACACTGGAGTCAGGGATCAAACCAGGAACCTCTGTAACCTAAACTCACGCTCCTCTAATCCAAGCCTCATTACATCTCACTGATGAAACCATCACGTCATGTGATCAAAGTGTTACTTCAGAGGTGTGTGTGTGTGTGTGTGTGTGTGTGTGTGTGTGTGTGTGTGTGTGTGTGTGTGTGTGTGTGTGTGTGTGTGTGTGTGTGTGTGTGTGTGTGTTCAGCGTCGTTGGTAAAATGCTGTTCATGTTCATTAAACATCAATCCAAGCCTCATTACATCTCACTGCTGAAACCATCAAATGTATTTAAAAACACACTGGTCATGTGCATGTGTGTGTGTTGACGTGTCCAGTGCAGTGGAACTGGATGGTGATTTGCAGGTTCTGCTGATGGAGCTGGTGTTCAGTCTTGTGATTGGAGGAGAGCTGTCCTTGGCCTGCCTCCTGCGCACCAACTTCCTATCAAAGCTTGTGCAGAGAAAGAAGCTGATTGGCGCTCCTCTGTCTCTCCGCCCACTCTCAGCCATGGGCGTGGCTGCAAGGTAAGCTATAGCCTCTGACCTTTGACCTTAGCCAAGCAGCACAACACATTGCAATGCTATTATTTACAACATGGCGCTCGGGTGGTAAAGTCCCTGTCCACCACTGGTGGTGGACAGTGACTTTTTCAGGGTAGTTTTCAAATAATTGTAGTGGAGTAAAAGTAGAAGTAAACGTATTGGAAATACTCAAGTAAAGTACAAATTCCTCAAAAGTGTATTTAAGTTCCATACTTAAGTAAATCTCAGCCGTGCAGTTTAAGTGCAGATTTCAGCTTGGGAAAAGCACCCACCAACGGTTTTGGGTACGTGGAATCTGTTGCTGGTTCATAGTCACCATTGCGTTATCGTGGTATTCCTATTCTTGCTATTATGTTTCAAATGATTGTGTGTGTGCGGCTGAAATAACTTTGACAGCTATGGCAGGTGACAATCATTTCAATCACAAATCACCGTAATTGTAACACAATTCCGAATCACAGCAATGCCTGTTTCGGATTCTGCACGTTAAAGTATATTAATTCATTTGTTTGTCTATTTATTAACTGCTACTGCAGTCTTACCCTGCGGTACATGAAAACTCCTGTTACAGTCATGGATCAACTTCAACCTGGTGTTTGCACTTTCTCCATTTACGGTCCGTACATCTATATAAACGTTCAGATTTCAAATATAAAGTGCTTACCCTATGGCCACGGATGTTACAATTATGCACAGGACTCTCAAAAGTACCCGTATATTCTGTATTGTTCAATAAAAAACATTTTGATCCGATCGGTGGCCATTTTCTCATAGAGTTATAATCTATCAGAGTACAATACACCTACCAACCGATAGGGTCGCGCAGTTGAAAGCATATGGAGAAAATGGCCACCGATCAGATTAAAATGCTTTTTATTGAACAATACGGATGATACGGGTACTTCTGAGAGCCCGTACATAAATGTAACATCCATGGCCATGGGATAAGCACTTTATATTTGAAATATGAACGTTTCTGTAGATTTACGGGCCGTAAATGGAGAAAGTGCAAACACCAGGTTGAAGTTCATCCATGATGGTCGAGACAGACGACCGTCGTGTATCCATGGCTATTACTCCCTGTAACATTTCCCGTGTTTTTAGTTTATTGAAATAATGTCATGCACATTTTTCCAGTGCATAGCCTACTGCAGGCCTTGTTGACTACATTTAGAAGAGAATTTGAAGCTCTTGCTCCTGAAATGATCGATTATTTTTAAGGGGAAAAGCCGTCATTTAACATGCAAGTCAATGGGTGAGAAGCAGAGTTTGCCAGGCCTGGGTGTGACTAACCTCGCACCACCAGTCACAGAGTGGAGTGGGCGGGGCTAAGCGAAGGGGGTTTGCCCCTTGGTGACAACACACAAATTTGTGTGTGTGTGTGTGTGTGTGTGTGTGTGTGTGTGTGTGTGTGTGTAATTCATTGGCATAACGACTGAATTGGGGAGAAAAAGGGGTAAAAAGCAGTACTAGAAAAAAATGAATAATAATACCTAAATAATATACTTCCTCTCTCCTCTTCTTCTCCTATAGACCAGGTACCCTGCATGACTTTAGGAGTCAGGACGTAGCAGAACAGTTGACACTGTTGGACTCTGAGCTCTTCTATAAGATTGAGGTATATAATGCAATATTTGCCTCTGAGATAGTAGTGGAGTGGAGTAGAAGTAAAAGTATTGAACATTGGAAATACTCCAGTAAATTAAAAGACCTCAGAATTGTAATTAAGTACAGTACTTGAGTAAATGTACTTAGTTAATTTCCACCACAGCCGATTCCTTATTGATGCCACTATTGATCCTTGTCTATTATTGGTTTCGGTTGGCAAATGGGTTAATCTGGGGACACTATCACTTCTAATTTACACAGAGAATCAAAGGTCGAGCATGTTGTCTTCGTCTGATAGGCGACATTGAAGCGATAAGCATGCAAGCTATTAAATTAATGTTCCTTAGTTTTTTTTACCTGACAGGTCAGGTAATCCCGCTAGAATCGATTCCAATCGATGCCAACACCTTATCGATTGCGTCCGATTCCAATTCTCGATCCCTACTTCTCTTTACTTTTGATATTTTTGAATTTGAATCCTGAAAACTAACAGTTTTGAACTGTAATATATATACTATATGTTATACTTCTCATACTATACCTTCTGCTCTCACCCACTTTTCTTTGCATTTGATTATGATGCTTCCATCTCCTCCTCCATCCCAACATTACTGACATTCTTCCATCACATTCTTCTATCCCATACCCGTGGGGGGATATGCACACATGATCTGGCAACCCGGGAGCCAGCGAACACAAAAGCGTTAATAAACAGCTGAGATTTCGTGTAATCGGAAAACAGGCTTCGCTGTTAGGTGCACATGGTAATGGTCAATGGATGTGTGCAAGCCTCACCACGACACCACGCACCACTACAGAGGTCTGTCAAATTATAGGAGGATAGTCCATACCCGGTGAAGTGCACAGGTGAAAGTAGTTGCAAAGGTGGGGTTATTGCACGTCCCGTCGCACCATTATACATTCTTCCATATTTATGGCTCATGTGTCCACTTTGTCACTTTGTATGTTGGCTATGAGGCTACAAACGTTACGTTAAAGCTAACAACGTGACGTCAAACCGTGAAGCCAACGGTTTGGGTTGACCTATGATCTGTCTGTCTGTCTGTCTGTCTGTCTGTCTGTCTGTCTGTCTGTCTGTCTGTCTGTCTAGCTTCCAGAGGCGTTGTTGTGGTCCAAGGAACAGAATGAAGAGAAGTGTCCCAACCTGACCGAGTTCACCCAGCACTTTAACAACGTCTCCTTCTGGTAAACCACACTAACTAGTCCTGTCCTTCTGGTAAACCACACTAACTAGTCCTGTCCTTCTGGTAAACCTCACTAACTAGTCCTGTCCTTCTGGTAAACCTCACTAACTAGTCCTGTCCTTCTGGTAAACCTCACTAACTAGTCCTGTCCTTCTGGTAAACCTCACTATAGTCCTGTTAGTAAACAGAACATGTGTTTTCAGGTGGAACACCTGAAAAGGTTTATAGTGCTCCTGTTCCAATTTTGTCTGCTCACTCCTTTGTGTCGTCACTTCCAATTTCACTCGTTTATCCTGTGTGAGTTCTGTCTCCTGATTGGATACAATCTGTATCCCACCTGGCAGGGAGACCCCCTGTCACTGAACAAACACTCACTCACTGTACCTTTAACTAACACTACACAGTACTAATAGGCTCTATGCACAGCAGCCATATTGGAAATAAATTGGGCCTCTTCCTTACTTCTTTCACAGGTGTTACCAATGATTCTAATTGAGGCTCCTTCATTAGTATCATTGGTAACAGCTGTGAATAAAGTAAGGCTGAGGACTCTGGTCAATTATAGAATTATACTGAACTGTGTGTGTGTGTGTGTGTGTGTGTGTGTGTGTGTGTGTGTGTGTGTGTGTGTGTGTGTGTGTGTGTGTGTGTGTGTGTGTGTGTGTGTCAGGGTGCGTTCAGTGGTCATTCTACAGGAAAGGCCTCAGGACCGAGAGAGACTGCTGCTGAAATTCATCAAAGTTATGAAGGTAACCTTTGACTCTTGACCTTATGCTGACCCTGAATCAGTGAGGACAATGAAAATCACGTCCCATCAATGTGTGTGTGTGTGTGTGTGTGTGTGTGTGTGTGTGTGTGTGTGTGTGTGTGTGTGTGTGTGTGTGTGTGTGTGTGTGTGTGTGTGTGTGTGTGTGTGTGTGTGTGTGTGTGTGTGTTCTTGCAGCACCTGAGGAAGTTGAATAACTTCAACTCGTACCTGTGTGTCCTCTCTGCGTTGGACAGCGCCCCGCTCAGCAGACTGGACTGGCAGAGAAACACTGCAGAGGTCACACACACACACACACACACACACACACACACACACACACACACACACACACACACACACACACACACACACACACACACACACACACACACACACACACTGATTTTAATTAATCGATGTATGTAAATGTATTCCTGTTGATTATGTTGTATCTCGGCTACATTGAAAATGAGGGCTTGCCCTCAACTGTACTCCGAGTTGAAATAAAGGTTATGACACACTTCCTTACTTCTTTCACAGGTGTTACCAATGATTCTAATTGAGGCTCCTTCATTAGTATCATTGGTAACAGCTGTGAATAAAGTAAGGCTGAGGACTCTGGTCAATTATAGAATTATACTGAACTGTGTGTGTGTGTGTGTGTGTGTGTGTGTGTGTGTGTGTGTGTGTGTGTGTGTGTGTGTGTGTGTGTGTGTGTGTGTGTGTGTGTGTGTGTGTGTGTCAGTGCGTTCAGTGGTCATTCTACAGGAAAGGCCTCAGGACCGAGAGAGACTGCTGCTGAAATTCATCAAAGTTATGAAGGTAACCTTTGACTCTTGACCTTATGCTGACCCTGAATCAGTGAGGACAATGAAAATCACGTCCCATCAATGTGTGTGTGTGTGTGTGTGTGTGTGTGTGTGTGTGTGTGTGTGTGTGTGTGTGTGTGTGTGTGTGTGTGTGTGTGTGTGTGTGTGTGTGTGTGTGTGTGTGTGTGTGTGTGTGTTCTTGCAGCACCTGAGGAAGTTGAATAACTTCAACTCGTACCTGTGTGTCCTCTCTGCGTTGGACAGCGCCCCGCTCAGCAGACTGGACTGGCAGAGAAACACTGCAGAGGTCACACACACACACACACACACACACACACACACACACACACACACACACACACACACACACACACACACACACACACACACACACACACACACACACACACACACACACACACACACTGATTTTAATTAATCGATGTATGTAAATGTATTCCTGTTGATTATGTTGTATCTCGGCTACATTGAAAATGAGGGCTTGCCCTCAACTGTACTCCGAGTTGAAATAAAGGTTATGACACACACACACACACACACACACACACACACAGATTTGTATTACAATATTTGTTCGGGCATCAACATTTTAGGGGAACGTTTTTGTGAATGGCATTTTTGCCATTTTTAACCGTAAACCTGAAGCTGGAAAATAGCAGATCTACAAGCTCACATATACACGCCGATATGCAAGCTCATGGGCTTGCATATCGGCTGTAGCACGGCACCAGCGAGAAACTAAGTGCAGTATAATCAAGCAGAATTCTAACTCTAACACCTAAACCTAACTTCTAAATGTCTAATCTTAGACCCAACCCCAACATGAATATTTTCCTAATTGTAAACCATTTAAAGCTTTATAGAATAACAGTAGTATTTAAACCATTTAAAGCTTTATAGAATAACAGTAGTATTTAAAACATTTAAAGCTTTATAGAATAACAGTAGTATTTAAAACATTTAAAGCTTTATAGAATAACAGTAGTATTTAAACCATTTAAAGCTTTATAGAATAACAGTAGTATTTAAACCATTTAAAGCTTTATAGAATAACAGTAGTATTTAAACCATTTAAAGCTTTATAGAATAACAGTAGTATTTAAAACATTTAAAGCTTTATAGACCAACAGTAGTATTTTTAAATCTATTATTTGACACACAGGGAGTCAGTGTAAGGATGTATGAAATACAGTGATATGATTCACTTTGTTGGTTTTAGTAAGAACTGGAGCGGCTCTGTATCAACTGCAGTCTGATTGATGTTTTTATGGAGACCTGTAGAGACACTGTTACTGTAGTCTAGTCTACTAGAGACACACACACACACACACACACACACACACACACACACACACACACACACACACACACACACACACACACACACACACACACACACACACACACACACACACACACACACACACATTAATAAAAATCTATGTTCATTTTCTCCGCCAGAGGTGGAGAGTATGTTTTCGTCTCCGTCCTTCCGTGTGTCCGCCAAGCTAACATTGGTCAAGCTTCACGTGACACGTGACAATATGTTGAAAGGGTGTGCTTTGATTGGCTAGCGAGACGCATGACGAAATAGAGACCTATAAATAGGTGTGTCACTTCAAAAAATCATTTATATTTTTTGAAGTGAGCTTCCATCAGCCAAGCTAACATTGGTCAAGTGACACGTGACAATATGTAATATTGACAGGATTAATGGAGAGTATCTTTTCCTCTCCGTCCGTCTCTGTATGTGTCTGTCTGAGAACACCCAACATTGGTCAAGCTTCACGTGACATCACAATATGTAATATAAATAGGTAAGACAGGATCAATCAGGAACAGTACTTTCCAGTACAAATTACCCGTCCGTGCGTGTGTGTCCGTCTGAGAACACCTAACATTGGTCAAGGTTCACGTCACATCACAATGTGTAATATAAACAGCTTAGACAGGATCAATCAGGAACAGTACTTTCCAGTACAAACTGAGATCACAGCTGAGATCACACAATGCAACTAACTCCCATTACGCGAACTGAAGAAGCAGCAAATCATCGTCTGAAACCTGATGAAGCTGCTTTCAGGGGTACATAAATAACTTTAACATTCACTTTTTAACAAAAAACTTTTTGTTTAACTAAAAGATATATCTTTTACCCTACCTTTAAGTTTTAGAAATCATTTGTAGACTCAGCCTCAGATCTAAATGCGTAGTAGTCTCGCGTAGCCAGACCCAACTGAAAATGAAAAACAGCGACCTCTGCTGTTTGTTATATGTCTGTTGGGTCTGGCAGGAAGCAAACGTAACACCAGTGCGCAAGGAAACCGGGGTTTGTGTCTGCCTTCAGCGCATCACTTCCGGTTGGTGCGACTATGTTTTCATTCCCACTAACAATATTTCTACACGGAACACTAACACCACTTCTCCCAGAGAACATGGATGGTTTTGGTTATAAGCCCACTTGTTTCTATGATGAAAGAGTAAGTTAAAATGTGAATATCTTTCCGTGGTTTTGTCTGCTCCGAGGACGCTATTGTTAAATTAGTTTTGGTTAGTTTCGAGGGGGGAAGGGTGGATGGACACGTGAATCCCACCCACTACATTTGATTGGGTAAAGCGCGGCCTGCTTCCTGATCTGAAGGCACACCCACTTGAAACCAATGCGCACGGGTTGTCAACACGGCTACCGACAGATTCCAACGCAGAGCAGAATCTGTTCTTGAGAGATTAAATGCGTAGTAACAATGGCTGTTTGATGGTTGATTTGATTGTGGTTGCTTACCACCTCTGTATCTCATTAGTTATTGCTATAATAATATAATTGCTATGATATAGTAACATGTTCTATTTTTAGTAAGAATTAGAGCATTTCTAGAAAACTATGGTTAAAGATAGGGTAAGTGATTTCCTTTGGTTAAAATAGCACGGGTCTGCTGGCGGAGACTTGTGCTCCGAGGAGCACATTTTCTAGTTTGAATCTATGTTCATTTGGTGTGTGTGTGTGTGTGTGTGTGTGTGTGTGTGTGTGTGTGTGTGTGTGTGTGTGTGTGTGTGTGTGTGTGTGTGTGTGTGTGTGTGTGTGTGTGTGTGTGTGTGTGTGTGTGTGTGTGTGTGTGCGTGCGCGTGCGTGTCCAGGCCTTGGAGGAGTACAGCAGTTTGATTGACAGCTCATCATTGTTCAGAAACTACAGAGCAGCTTTGGCGGAAGTGGAACCTCCATGCATCCCCTACCTGTACGTATGACCTCTGACCCCTCTAGCTCTTCCTACCTGTACATATGACCTCTGACCCCTATAGCTCCTCCTACCTGTACGTATGACCTCTGACCCCTCTAGCCCCTCCTACCTGTACATATGACCTCTGACCCATCTTTTTTTTTTTTTTCTTTCTTTTTCCTTTATTTATTCAGGGAAACCCATTGAGAGCAAGCTCTCTTTTTCAAGGACGCCCTGATAACAAACATTTGAATCACATTACAATGTCACAACTTTGACAATAAAGCAAAAAATGAAAGCAGAAACATAAAACAACATTAAAATAATCGCAAAAGGCGATAACATTTGTTAATGTTATATACATGAATGATGGTGCAAGGGAGGTTGATTACTTGCCTCAGTTGCCTACAATGTTTCACCAACTTTCGGCACTTTATCCATTGCAAACAGAGACAGACAGTCACTGTGCTTGTATATCCACGACCCATATGAGTTCAGATCCCTGTGTTTCATTATCGTCAATTGGGCCCGGCTTGGTTCATATTCTATCACTTCGGGACCCCAGTTCTGTTTAGCATAACTCCCTAGTGAACCAGACCTGTACTCAGCTCAGCGCTTATTAGGAGATCGCAGACAGCTGTGTGAAGCTTAATTTGTGCTTCGCCATATGGCGGTGTTGTTGCGTATCGAAAATAGCAGACATACAAGCTCACAACTCGCCGCGTTGCGCCGAGTTGTGAGCTTGTAGGTCTGATACTTTCAACGCGCGACACCATCGTACGACAAATAGGCTGCTCTACCAGATAACTGCAGTGCACGATGCGACACAGGAGCAGCAGGCTGTGGGGAATTAAACCACACTGACATTAAGTCAGATCATGATCAAAACTTTAAATGATTAGGATTTAATGTTGTGCTACTTTATCCAAATAATAATATTAATACTAGGCTTTAATGATAAAATAGCCATCAGCATTTTCCCGACCGGCCATGGTGGCCGGTGATGTTTATAAATAACGGCCAATTAAACATTTTATCAATTGCCGGTAAATACCGGCTAACGGAAACACTGATATAGTATGATTGAAAAACTAGTTGAATTGAAAAAGGTGCAACTCGTTTTTCGGCGCGAGACGAAGCAAGCGGGAGGCTTTGATGTCCCCGCAGTTACACACCGATGGAGGTGAAGGTGACTTGAGCCATGAGAGGCGCCCTGCAGAGCGAGCTTAGGCGAGTGAGTCGCCGTGCTGAATGTTGCCAAGTCGCCTTCAGCCGACTCAGTGCCATCAGAGTAAAAGAACACCGTTCAACTTTGCTTACATTTTTTTGACAGGGGGGCCCACCCCCCCGCGGTGAACTCGAAGAAAACGAGCACTGCTTTTTCAATCATTCTGTAACATAAATATATACTGTAAAATACAAGTAAAGGAGATGTTTTTATACACCGAAAAATCATTGTTTAAAGCAGCACTATGTTACTTTTTTACAACTATATAGAATTTTATGTCCCACAAAAGTATAAAGTTACATGTTTAAGCAATAGCAAAAAGTTAAGGAAATATGGAGTTTTTTTGCAAGGAGATGGAATGGGAGCGGACGGGAGACAGGTTTTTTGGCAGGGTGATCCATCTGTCCCTTCCTTCTCAGAGTCACCATGGGTGATTCCAGAGCTGCGCTAGCCCCCCCCCGACCCCCTTGTGGAAAAAAACGAAAAGATTGATAACACGGTTTTTACTGTGTTCGGCACCTATGCGCTACTTTTTGAAAACACGTTTTTTACCGTGTTTGGCACCCGATGTGTTATTCACTAGGCAAAGAAAACACACCTTTATGGACGTTTAAGGGGTTTTTATTGAATAAAATGGAATGAAATGGAATGGAAATAGATAAAGTAATGTAATGTGATGTAATGTAATATAGTAATAATAATGGAATGGAATGGAGGGTTCCGGGGGAGGGTCGCCGACCCTGGAGTCTTTGGGGAGGAGGTCGTTAGCGTAGACGCACGGCACACGCGGACGGCCGATGGCGTAGTCAGCATGGCACAACGCGGACGGCCGATGGCGTAGTCAGCACGGCACACGTGGACTGAAACCCCCAGCAGGAACCTGAGAAGTGGGAGAGAGCGAGAGAGAGAAGGAGGGAGAGGGAGAGACGGGGAGAGAGAGACAGGGAGGGTCGTAGAAGGAGAAAAGAAAGGAGTGGTGGAAGCACAACCTGTGGAGGTGAAAGGGGTGGTGGAGGGATGCTGAAAACGTTATGAGCTTGAGTACGGATGTACGAAAGCGAATAAGGGGTTTCTGCGTAGTTCTGACAAGGTATAAATAGCGCCAGGTAGATTGGTGTGTGGGCGGAGTAAAGTTGTGTTTCTCCGCCTCCTGAACATCTGTTGTTCCAACGCCATATAAAGAGCTGGAGAGACATGGAGACTCCTTTTACTGAACAAACAAACACTCTATAGCAATGATTGCTATCACAATATAGAGCTATTTAACACTCATTTGAACCAAAGTAAATCATTTACCCTACCTAATAAAAGCAAAAAGGCAGTGAATCAGGCTAAACAGTGAGGACATGAATAACAAGGGGGTGGCAGTGGCTCAGGGGTAGTAGAGTGGCCGGTAGAGCGGCCGGATGGGAACCGTGAGGTTCCCAGTTCGATCCCGGGCTCCCCCAGAGTTAGTGTAGAAGTATCCTTGAGCAAGACACTGAACCCTAATTGCTCCTGATGAGCAGGTTGGTGCCTTACATGGTTTCCTCCTCCATCGGTGTATGAATGTGTGTGTGAATGGGTGAATGTAAAGCACATTCTACTGTATGTAAAGCGCTTTGGATAAAAACGCTATATAAATGCACCATTTACCATTTAACATCAGAGAGATTTAAAAATCAACTAAAAGCAAGAGTGAAGAAATAGGTCTTGAGCTGTGCTTCAAAGCTATTTACAGAGGGTGCCTGTCTTAGGTGTAATGGGAGTTAATGAAGTCAAAGACGTTGGCTGCCATGTTATTTGTGTCCAAAGTGTCCACTGATACCCCAAACTACATAGTGCTGCTTTAACACTTCATTCTCATGCAGAGTGTTGTTTTGTTTCTGATGAAATGCATTAAAAGAAAGATTGTATTAATTAATGTCAGTGATTAACCTAACTCCATAATGTGAACACAACATTCCATATCTCAAAATATTACAATATTACATGAGACCACTGAGGAAGAAGTTATATGGCTGCTTATATCTAACCTTTATATTTTACCATCACTTATAATACTTCTACAATACATTATGATATGTGACAGCTTGTAAGAGTCTAAATGTCTCCACTAGGCCTGATAGCTATTGTTTTGCTACAGCCTATCTTGTTATGGTTCAGTTTGTCCTTGAAGCAGCTACAGTATAACTATGATCTCTGCCCTGAGCTCTTGGCAGAACTACCGTACCACTGACATGAGTGTTATTGTACTTCTCCCCATGATATCATGTACATAAAGCATAATCATCACCACCTACAATATTGTCTCATCGATTACTGATTGATCCAGAATTCCATGACACCATGTCAGCTCTTTACTAAATAAATGCATTTTCAGTTCGGGATACCAATCTTAACCAATCAGGAGAGAGAATTCACACAGGATACACATTAAACAAGTGGAATTGGAAGTGATGAAACTGGAACACCATAACATTGAAGCTGATGAATGGGCACTCTCTCTTGATTGGCTGAAATTGGCAACCCACCTGCAGTGAAATTTAAGCGAACATGAGGCACAATGATGTTTTCTCATTCCTTTATTGATATTGTGACGTTCCATTCAAACCAAGCAAATTAAAGCCAAAATCTAACATCTGAACTTCAAACCATTCATGATCAGGGGTGCAGATCCCAGGGGGGAAGGAGGGGACATGTCTCCTCCAATACAATATTTAGAAATAAATTATTTCATTTAAAATATATATTTACGAGACAAAAAATAAGAACTGAACTCTGTGTTGGTGATATTATTGATGAAAATGTTCCTTGTTTGTGCCCCCCCCCCCTCCCCACTCCCCTGCTCATTATACATATGAATGATTACATATAAATCATTACTTAAAATAAATGATTGCATGTTATCAGCGTTTCCCATTAATGTCATAGACTGTGGCAGTCCACCATTCTCACCTCAGACCACCCTAGAGGGTCTAGGTCCACCCATCACCTCAGACCACCCTAGAGGGTCTAGGTCCACCCATCACCTCAGACCACCCTAGAGGGTTTAGGTCCACCCATCACCTCAGACCACCCTAGAAGGTCTAGGTCCACCCATCACCTCAGACCACCCTAGAGGGTTCAAGTCCACCCGTCACAGGGAAACAGTGATGTCATAATGATCGTAACACATTAATTATCACACATTATAAATGATTACATAATAAATGACTTATGGTCAATTATAAAATAATAAAACCTTTTTCACAAACATGGCTGACTGACTTCCATTCAGATGGATATTATTAATATTAATGTTATGAAGAACTCTGATTGTGTGTGTGATCATTTATTTAATGTTTCAATATAGTGTAGAACTGAAATATTATGTTTGTGTTTTCTGAGACAGAAACTATACAAAGTAATTTGATGAACCGCCCACACTAATTGGGACTCCCTCTTCCTTTGGTGTGTCGCCCATGTGGCGCCCAAACCCTGACCTTTAACCTCATACACAAAATGTCTATAAACCTAACCTTAACCCTAAACCCTGACCTTTAACCTCACAGAAACTATGTCTATAAACCTAACCTTAAAGGAGAGATCCGGACATTTTAAGTGTTATCGTTGATGTGTCGCTAATCACTCACCAACATTGAAAGGGACATTGAGTTATTCCAGAGAGTCCCCTGTCGTCGGGTCTGGCGACCCCCTCCGTTGGCATAATGGGAGCCTGTGTAAGTTTGAAAATCGTCTATTATAACCGATGCAAAGTTAGTTTTTTCTCTTCTACTGCTCATCATGGAGTCTCATGATACTCAAACATAAACCTGGCGTTTGTGGAAGAAACAAGCGACCAGCGCCATCTCGTTCTGCACAAACGATAGCGTGTGCGCGACATTCCGTTCATGTTTGAGTATCATGAGACTCCACGATGAGCAGCAGAAGAGAAAAAACTAACTTTGCATCGGTTATAATAGACGATTTTCAAACTTACACAGGCTCCCATTATGTCAACGGAGGGGGTCGCCAGACCCGACGACAGGGGACTCTCTGGATTAACTCAATGTCCCTTTCAATGTTGGTGAGTGATTAGCGACACATCAACGATAACACTTAAAATGTCCGGATCTCTCCTTTAACCCTAACCTTAACCTGACAGGTCCTTAGACACCAGGGGCGATTTTTTGTGAATAATACTTAAAAAAACAAAACCTTATGAAGTCAATGCAAGCTTCCACGAAGCGAAAAAGCGTCTTTTATTTATTCGGAACATGTCCGAATTTTGCGTATATTCGCATAATCGCCGGTGTGTAATGACCTTAACCCTCAAAACCACGTCAAAACCACCTGGGCGCACACTAATTATCGTTAGCCTTGGCTAGCCAATAAGCATTTTTAAAGGACACATTTGTGAAAAAAGGTTGATGATGTCATCATTGTGCTGCTGTTAGTATTAAAAGGTGAATGGACACACAATGTTCCTGCTCTCTCCACCAGAGGGCAGCGATGACTCTCTGCTTCTCTGAAAACACACCGAGGTGTTCTGTGAAAAGACAATAAACCAATAAGAATCAGAATGTATTAACTGTGTGAACATGTTAACACTTTAGAATAACCTTCCCTTATAATAGTAAATTAATCATTCCCAAATGATCAGTTCATGTGTTACTCATAACTTGTCAAATGTTTGTTAATGGTTTAATGATTTAAAACTATGCTATACATGGTTAATAGATCATGAGCAAGTTGTTAGTTTACCAAGAGGACCCCCCCCCCCCCCCTCATATGGCCACATTATCAGTGTTGTCTGATACAACAAATCATTTGATTATTAAATTTGATTATTAGTTTCATTATTATAAGAAATGAAGCAGAAGACACATGATAATGTGAATTCACACGACCGGGATGGTTTACCAGGCTAGTTGTTTCACTTCTTACACAAGCATGTTGTTTTGTGTACGTTTTCTAGTTGTATACACTTTTATACATTAAAAAAGAAAGAGGAAGTGAACCTGGGTGTGTGGGAGGAGTCTAAAGATCGTCATTGGTTGTCGGCACCAGAATACGACCTGATAGAAGAAGAAGAGAGACAGTTAAAACAGACACACAAATAAATCCTATGTACTGTATTGTGTGTATTTCTCCATAAAATGCATACGTTGTACACACAATAACACAACAACACAATAACATTAGGGTTCAGTCATCAGAACTAATGTGAACATTTGACTCTTATTCAGGACTAAATGTAACACTGATGTATTAAAGCTAAATGTAACAACATAGAACACACTTTAGTAGTAGTAGTAGTAGTAGTAGTAGTTTGACCTCTAACTAGGTTGTCTAAACTGGTCTAAACCAGTTAAGGTTCTAAACCAATATAAACCAGTGTAGGTTGTGGCTTTACATGTTTGTTTGTTTGTTTGTTTGTTTGTTTGTTTGTTTGTTTGTTTGTTTGTTTGTTTGTTTGTTTGCATTTATGTGAGGGTTCCACATGTCATTTGATCCTCTGTTGATCTGACCTCGTTTCTTCCACTGGAAGTAGATGAATCCAGACAGGAACAAGACCAGACCCAGAACCAGACCTGATGCTCCCATGGCCACCTTGTTCTTCACTGACTCTGACATGGAGTCATCTGACAATACAAATATCATATCATATCATATCATATCATATCATATCATATCATATCATATCATATCATATCATATCATATCATATCATATCATATTATGGGTTAACCCTAACCCTAATAAACAGACGACACAGTCATTGTGAGTCTGTTCAGTAATAATGAGTCCAACCCATTGGTCCAGTCCTTGAGGAGTTTGTCACCTGATGTGACATGTCCTTCTTAGAGCTAAATACATCCAAAACAAAGGATATGATGATAGATTTTAGAAGACATGAATCAACCTTTTACTATGATGATTATAAAGCAGGCTGTGGAATGTGCAGAAAGTATCTTGGGACAGAGTCATAGACTCAGAACTGTGAGGCAGTTTGTAAAAAAGAACATCAGTGCCTGTTCTGTCTTAGAAAACTGTCTTGTTTTCACATTGATAAAACCATGATGACTCTTTGATCTGCTTTTATCAAATCAATCTGGTCTTGTATCTGTTTTTATCAAATCAATAAGCTCATAGCGTGGCACCAAGTTATGAGCTTGTAGATCTGCTATTTTTGAAAAATCTTGAACATTTTTGCAAATATTTGAATATAATTTATATATATTTTTAAACAACATTTTTAACTCAAATATTTGCTTCTGGGGGGTCCCTGGAACAACATATTTTGATGGGGATCAGCGGCCAAAAACATCTGGGGGGTCCTTGACAAGAAAAGGTTTGAGCACCACTGATATAGACCACCGAAGTCCTGACGTCACTCGTTCATCCCCAGGTTCGTAAAGTAATTTCGCTATGGAGAATAACATTGGGTCATCATAGAATCGTCTCGTATAAGAATTGTGGTCTAAAAATAAACAAACTGTCTCGGCGCCATTGTCAGGGAGGAGGTTCTGTATAGTTTATGATAGGCAGTCACTTATATTTGAAACAGTCTGTTTCTGGCGAAAATGTAACTAATTCGGCGGCGGAAGTAACATTATCGTTTTCTCACCGTCAGTTGATGCTTCATATCCATAAGAGTCAAACCGCCGGGGTCATTTGTTTATTTTTTACAAATGTTCGCTTAAAAATATAGGTATTCAAATATTTGCACAAATGTTCACGATTTTTCAAAAATAGCAGATCTACAAGCTCATAGTGCGGCACTCGTGCCTCACTATGAGCTTGTATATCTACTATTTAGACAGTAGATTACAGTAACTGACCCCAGTCCATCTTGATAGGCGCGGTCAGGCTGGGATGTTCCACCATGCATGTGATCTTCTCTCCTGATCTGTAATGCACACACACACACAAACACAAACACACACACACACACACACACACACACACACACACACACACACACACACACACACACACACACACACACACACACACACACAGTAGTAGTAGGTGATCTACATGCTGAACCGCGCCGCGATTCTATTCACATTGATCTGTTGATCTTGGTTAATATTTGTTTTGACTATTATTGTAGGAGTATTGTCCCTCCCCATTGCAGAAAAATAGGAAGGCAAGAGGCAGAAGAAACTTAGTAACGAGATATGCATGTTATAGCGTATTCCTCTGTGTGTGTGTGTGTGTGTGTGTGTGTGTGTGTGTGTGTGTGTGTGTGTGTGTGTGTGTGTGTGTGTGTGTGTGTGTGTGTGTGTGTGTGTGTGTGTGTGTGTGTGTGTGTGTGTGTGTGTGTGTGTGTGTGTGACTTAATATAAGCCTACCATTTAATGGTCCATTTTCAGCAAGTGAGTAACACTTGTTTTATTTTTAAAGAATTATGTATAGATGTCTATTAGGTGTGTATTTCTATGTATAGGTGTCTGTTAGGTGTGTACCTGGGTGTGTACTCCAGGTAGGAGTGGTACTGGTAGTACCAGTCTCCATCAGACAGCTCATCGGTAGAGGAGAGACCAGAGGTCAAAGGTTCTTGACCTATCCACCAGGTCACCAGGATCACTTTAGGATAGAAGTCGTAGCTGCTGCACCTCAGCATGTGAGTGTGTTCACCACGACGAGGGGGAGTCTCTGACTTCAGTCTCACTTTGGGCTCCACTGGATAAATAAGATTATTATTATTACCCTTATTATTATTATTATTATATACCAGTCATAGGAAAATGTCATTATCATTAATAATTGTACATCATCCAAATGAGATCCAAATGATCCAGAAAGCCGCAACACGCTTGGTCTTCAACCAGCAAAAATGTTCACGTTTCTCGCCTCTCCCCCGTTCTCCTCTCCCTCCATTGGCTCCCAGTTGCTGCCCTCACAGAGTACAAAACACTGATGTTGGCCTAACCAAAGGTGTGACACCCCCATATCTTCAAGCCTGATCCAACCCTACAACCTCTCCCGCTCTCTCAGATCAGCTAAAACAGGGAAGCTGTCTGAACCTTCTCTAAAACACCCTGGACAACGCTCCACACATCCTAGACTCTTCTCCCTTCTGGCTCCTAAACTGTGGAACAAACTCCCCATTGCAGTCAGAACTGCAGACTCACTCCCAATCTACCACCATAATCTGAAGACTCTCCTCTTCAGACTCCACCTCATCAGCCTGTAGCACTAGACCTAGCCTTGATGACCTTGCAGTCTTATGCAAAGGTTAAAATGTAATTTAGATATCATATTATGTAGACAGATGCCAGGTTCATAGAACTGGCATCCTATAGTTTGGATAGTTTTAAAGTACATATTATTTATTTGTTTGATATTATACTGTTTAGACTGATGATAGGTTCTTGGTTTACCTATGATCCTATATTACTATTTCTATGCATTTGATGTATTACCTTGTGTTTTCCTTGCTTACTGTAAATCACTCTGGATTAAGAGCGTCTGATAAATGCCTGCATTGTGATTGTAAGTGTAAATGTCAGTGTTTGGCCACCAGATGGCACCAGAGCACAACATTTCATAGAATACTGTAGATTCTACAAAGTCTACAGTTTTCTACAACGTAGAATGCATTTATATAATTTCGGTTCCGGTAGGAGACGCAAAGGAGACTCTTTGTGTCTCCTACCGGAACCGCTGCCGGTCATCAAATTATTAGCTTAAAAATGCGACAAAAACAAATAAATATCCATGAATTCGAGTCTCCATGGGGTGACTAATCGTTAGAAAAAACAGTCATTTTCGGGGTGAACTATCCCTTTAAGTGTTTCAGAGGATCTGAAATATTTCTCAGCAGATTAAGTAATGTTTTATAATCATTATCAGATCAATATTAACACCATTAATCATCTCTGAATAGAATGATTTATTATGATGTCATGTTATAGTTTATGAGCATAGGCGGCGGGACACATGCACGCGCGCTGTGCGCGCACGCGATTTTTTTCGGGTTTAGCGCGGATAAAGTTACTTTTTGTTTACTTTATTTCGGTTTTAGGGTTAGGGTTAGGGTTAGATATTGACCAGCGACAGCACACACAATATATCCCACTGAGCATTTTTTGGTCTATTAGACGTCTAAAATACGTCTAAGGGGTAGGCTAAAACAGGGTTATAAATGGTTTACTGGTGAAAGTTTTTTAGCGGTCTAGGCTTAGCCTAGACGTTGATTAGCTGTTTTTTAAACGTTTATTTATAGACCGTCTATATTATAGACGTTGCGTCTATAATATAGACGGTCTATAAATAAACGTTTAAAAAACAGCTAATCAACGTCTAGGCTAAGCCTAGACCGCTAAAAAACTTTCACCAGTAGACCAATTATAACCCTGTTTTAGACGGAGGTCTAATAGACGACTATGGCTCAGTGGGTATAGTAGCCTAAATAATGCTGCGCACATTTATTATTATATAATTTGCTCAATTTCAAAAAAAATCCAGGATAACATTTGGGAAGGCTTAGCCTACCCTAGCCTTCATTACCCGCCGCCTATGTTTATGAGGTGATGAGTGTTGAGTGCTGCTCTGAGATCAGCTCACCTCTCTTGTTCAGAACATCGTGGTAGTAGTCCTCAGTGTTGTATTTGCAGAATACCTCTCGTTGTTCTCTCATCACAGCCAGTTGTGTAGGATCTTTATTGAAGAGCTCTGCGATCTTCACACCATACTCAGTGTATCCAACAAACTGATCTACTCTACTGTCCCACCTGACCAGCTCATCACCATCGAAATGATTTGACCATATGTACTGTATGTCCTTCAGCTCACTGGAGTTAAACACACAGCGGTGAGTCTCATAGAACACATATCCATCTGGAAATAGACAATTAAAAATGTCATTAATGTTCAGTTTTATTATCATCTGTATAATATCAACACTAGGCTAACTGCCCCCTATCGGCCAAATATGTCACTACATAAAATCTGTCTGTCTGTCTGTCTGTCTGTCTGTCTGTCTGTCTGTCTGTCTGTCTGTCTGTCTGTCTGACCCCATCATGTATTTCCAGGATAACCCTTTTTTTTATACCTAGGCTATTTGAAAATAGCAGATCTACAAGCTCGTAGCGCGGCACCGAGTGCCGCGCTACGAGCTTGTAGATCTGCAATTTTCAAACATTTTAGTCATTTTACTTTCGGTACTTTAAGTACATTTTGATGCCAATACTTTTGTACTTTTACTCAAGTGAATTTGGAATTCCTGACTTTTACTTGTAACAGAGTACTTCTAGATTGCAGTATTGATACTTTTACTTAAGTAAAACATTTGAGTACTTTTCCCACCACTAACTCTAGTCAATAAACAAGGTAAATAGTCACGTAAGTAGAGAGTAGAGAGAACAATGTAGAGCCTCAAAGAAACTATAGGATACCAGGTCAATCATTATAACAATCAGCTGAGTTATATTAAACAAATAAAGGTCATTATTTATACTGTAATTAAAGCCTGCATTGCAAACCTAAATGAAAACACTAAACTACTGCTTTAGAAATTAAATTGCAATATTTTATAAAAACCCCAAATGTATCAAATAAATCATCATTCAATTCAAATAATTGAATGAGTGCATTGACTTCTGGGGGGTCCCCAGATAACTTTTTGTTGGAGTCCCCAGATGATTAGCTTAATAGGTAACATTGTTTTCTCACTCAACAGTAAACCAACCAACATACAGTATAAGTGGTTACAGGATATCTGCACATTTATAAAGTGACAATGTAATGACTTTTAAGACCTTTTTAATAGCAAATTGGCCAAATTGTCAAATAAATAAGAAAGAGGCAAACGTTGTGAAAATAACCGATCTGCAAGCTCACAGACATTATTTTGGGAGGTCCCCAGTTCAAATAGGATTATTTTGGGGGGTCCCCAGTTCAATTATGATAAATATGGGGGGTTCCCAGTTCAAATGGGATTATTTTGGGGGGTCCCAGACAGTTCAAATAGGATTATTTTGGGGGGTCCCAGACAGTTCAAATAGGATTATTTTGGGGGTCCCAGTAGAATTATTATATTAAAACCACACCTCCCAAGGTGATAGGCCACACTCACAGCTTCAAACCACCCCCCCAAGATGATAGGCCACGTCCACCCCCAGCTGATAGCAGATATACAAGCTAATAGCGCGGCACCCGGTGCCACGCTATGAGCTTGTAGATCTGCTATGTTTGACGTCCAAAGCTTTAAACCACGCCCCCAAGCCGATATGCCACACCCATATTTTTGAGAACAAAATGTCTCACAATATGAATACATTTTGATATATTTTATTTTGATGGTAACTGTTGTATAATCATATTATCTGCACCTCGAGCACATATTCATGTTTACTAAAAATAAATATTATATAGAAAATATTTCACCATAAAAACCATAAATGCATAATATACATGTTTAAACATTTTCATTCATGTTAAATACATTCAACCGTTTTTGTTAATAACTATTGTGTTCATAGTACCTTTCACTGGTTGTTTCTTCAAGGCAGTGCGAATGATGTGCAGCTGGTTTTTGCAGAACTGCTGTCGAACCAAAGCTGCTTCATAAAATCCTGTGAAGTTGATATGATCTACAAACGGAGGCCGAGGCTCCACCATCTCCCCTTTGGTGAAGTCTACGTACACCATCACTTCACCATCCAGTTCCACCATGTACTCTTTATATGAGTCTTTAACTGTGTCTGAACAGCCAAGGACATTAATCATCTCATGGAACACTGGAAATAAAACAAAGATGACATTAAATTCAACAACAAACTTCTTCACAGTGACAATAACACATAATCATCATGTTAAACAATCATGCTTGGTTCTTATATGAAGTGAAAGGTTGGATATTAAAAGTAGCTTCCTGTCAAACGTTTTATTCACACTGAAACAGATTCAAATGTTTTTTGTTTTATTTTTTATTATGAAAGTAATTCATACAGAATGATTTACTTCATGATGTCACAACAACAGTTCCTAACATCTGTTTTAATGTTTATGTATTTGGACCAACATTCAAGATCCAATACTGTATATACAGGTAGTAAAAGGAGTGTGTGTGTGTGTGTGTGTGTGTGTGTGTGTGTGTGTGTGTGTGTGTGTGTGTGTGTGTGTGTGTGTGTGTGTGTGTGTGTGTGTGTGTGTGTGTGTGTGTGTGTGTGTGTGTGTGTGTGTGTGTGTGTGTGTGTGTGTGTGTGTGCGCGCGCGCGTGTGCGTGTTTGTAGGGTCATTTGTGAGGTCATTTGTTTGTAGTTTGCATTGTTCATATTTGTTTTTATATAATAACAGTAGATATAAATGTATATATTATATAATAACATCAATATAATGTACTTACTTCCTGGGATCGCTTTGACATGAAGTACAGAGGAGAGGATGAGGAGGGTGGCTGTAATCTTCATCATCACTGATCAAAACTGAACTGAATTTAATAATGAGAATAAACAGATGAGAATAAACAGATGTTTACTGAAAGAGAAGTTCTGGAGTCTGAAAGAGAATGAAGGAGGACTCGTTCTGTAGTTTAGAATTTCATTTAGTCGACTAAAATGTGTTTTGGCGGTGCCTTGATGGCGTCGTAATGGCTGATTTTACACTTGGTTGTTGTTGGCTGTTCTGAAAATTGCAGATCTACAAGCTCACAACGCGTCGCACTGCAACGCGTTGTGAGCTTGTAGATCGGCTATTTTCAGCATGCAACACCCGAGCGCAACCAAACATAAAATTACTTGTCTTTTAGTTCTACTGGATCTCTTCTCCACTAGTCACTCACTAACATTTTAGTCTATTTTTATTTGTTGACAAAATTGTCAATATATTTAGTCTTACTTTTAGTCATCACAGCTTAGTCTTTATTTAGTTTTTATTTAGATTTCGTCAGTGAAAAAAGGTCGACCAACATTTTTCGTCATAGTTTTAGTCGACTAAATCAACCCTGGTTTCAGTCTGTATTAGAATGTGTTGAATGTGATGCTGAGAGGCAGCTCCGCCTTCATCACAGAAGTGGGCGTGGTTATAGCACAAGAGGTTGTGGAATGACGTGGTTCAGTGCCTTGCTCAAGGACACTTTAATTATGAAGCCAGGAAGAGCCGGGAACCTGAACCTGTAAACTGAACTCACAGACGCTCCTCTGATCCAAGCCTCATTACATCTCACTGATGATACCATCATATATGTCATGTGATCAAAGTGTTACTTCAGAGGGGTGTGTGTGTGTGTGTGTGTGTGTGTGTGTGTGTGTGTGTGTGTGTGTGCGTGCGTGCGTGCGTGCGTGCGTGCGTGCGTGCGTGCGTGCGTGCGTGCGTGCGTGCGTGTGTGTGTGGTTGAACTCACCACTGAAGCTTCTGACTGGAATTTCACTTCCTGATTCACTCAGCAGCCAATCCAGAATTATTCTTTTATTAAAAATCAGTAGAGAGAGAGAGAGAGAGAGAGAGAGAGAGAGAGAGATTTTGATGTGCTTGTTACAAAGTTTCTCAGAATTACTACACATTTCTTGAAATCTTCACTTTCACCACTTTTATCAAAATTGTATTATTGTGTGTGTGTGTGTGTGTGTGTGTGTGTGTGTGTGTGTGTGTGTGTGTGTGTGTGTGTGTGTGTGTGTGTGTGTGTGTGTGTGTGTGTGTGTGTGTGTGTGTGTGTGTGTTCAGCGTCACTGGTAAAATGCTGTTCATGTTCATTAAACATCAATCTAAGCCTCATTACATCTCACTGCTGACACCAACAAATGTATTTAAAAACACACTGGTCATGTGATCAAAGTGTCACATGAGAGGTGTGTGTGTGTGTGTGTGTGTGTGTGTGTGTGTGTGTGTGTGTGTGTGTGTGTGTGTGTGTGTGTGTGTGTGTGTGTGTGTGTGTGGGCCTGCCTGCCTGCCTGCGTGCGTGCGTGCGTGCGTGTGTGTGGGTGTGTGTGTCATTTGTTTGTAGTGTGCATTGTTCATATTTGTTTTTATATAATAACAGTAAATATAAATGTATATATTATATATTAACATAAATATAATGTACTTACTTTCTGGGATCGCTTTGACATGAAGTACAGAGGAGAGGATGAGGAGGGTGGCTGTAATCATCACTGAACAACTGAATTTAATAGATGAGAATAAACAGATGAGAATAAACAGATCAGAATAAACAGATCAGAATAAACAGATGTTTACTGAAAGAGAAGTTCTGGAGTCTGAAAGAGAATGAAGGAGGACTCGTTCTGTAGATTTGAATAATCAGCCAATCAGATTAAAGATACGATGTTACATCATCTGTTTCCAGAAAGACGACAGTCTGGATTATTGCACATATCATGAACAGTATATAGCTGCTGCTTCATAAGTAATCAACAAACTATACTAAAAACTGGGCAAACATTGGCCAAATTGTCAATTAATATAAGAAAGAGCAATATTTTTGAAAATAGACGATCTACAAGCTCTTTTAGAGCATGTAGATCTATTTATCTGTGCGAACTGAGTCAAACTAAAAGTAATGCCTCAACTCCTACAATTCCAAGTCTTTTTCAGGGTGGGGGGTCCTGAGTTCAAATAGGATTATTTTGGGGGGTCCCGAGTTCAAATAGGATTATTTTTGGGGGTCCCAAGTTCAAATAAGATTATTTTGGGGGTCCCAAGTTCAAATATGATTATTTTGGGGGGTCCCGAGTTCAAGTATGATTATTTTGGGGGGTCCCGAGTTCAAATAGGATTATTTGGGGGGGTCCCCAGTTCAAATATGATTATTTTGGGGGGTCGCGGTCTGAAAAGGTTGAGAACCACTGGTTTATTGCAGATCAATCAGTGAAAAACAACACAGGTAAATCAGCACATTATTAAATGTATGTTTATCTGGGATGTATAATAAATTCTTAACTAAAAAAAAAAAAAAGGCAACCTTTTGAAACGTTATCTCCAGTTAGTATTGACAGCAGCTGAGCTTTAAAATACATGAAAGTGGAACATTAAATCATTGCATTTGTACACATTAGATTATCAGATTAGATTTAATTAACGGATGTCTGTTGATTAACTTTCGTCTCATACAGTATTTATGGTGATTCATTTTGTAACTGTGAAAGGTTTCTATGAATAAACATACTGGTTCAATCCCAATGTGTGTGTCCATTGTGGAGAAACAAGAGGGGACAATAGACGGATTTCCGCGCGACGTCATCACAGAGCAGAATGCGCAATCTGCGCATGCCTGGGGGAAACGAATTGTTGCGCCGTTCACTCTGTTGTTATATTCGGGAGTTAGCTAGCCATAATTCTGCTATTATAGGCATAATAGGCATAATGCTGCTATTATATACAAACAGATCCAACTTCCAACAAATCATTTTTATTGAGTAAACAAGGTATTACAAACTGCATAATTTAATCTACTTTCATTAAACCCGGTGAAGATCATTTCTTTTATGAATGGACATTTGACCAGAGCTGCTGCGGGTAATGGCGCCCTCTATAGGCTTAGTTGGCTTACCCCCTCCTCTGCGCGGTCATATCCTCTCAATGTTTACAAACATGAAACCCGTCTATAGCACTACGTGCATTACACCCTACTGGTGTAAGGTGGCCATTACACCCTACCGGTGTAAGGTGGCCATTACACCCTACCGGTGTAAGGTGGCCTGCGTCGGGGCTTCTATAGCACGAAACATATCAACGTAAGTGGATGGACGAAATGCAGGCACTGAACGTATAATATTTTAATAAACCTCTGGCACCCAATGTGTTAACATTATGTCTCTCTCCATAACAATGTAACCAATCAACTAGAGTGCAAAAAAAACATGTAAATGCAACTGATACAGAACTCTGCTGCTAGATGACAGACTCACTAATACAACCGATACAGAACTCTGCTGTTAGATGACTTACTAATGCAACTGATACAGAACTCTGCTGCTAGATGACTTACTAATACGAAAAAACAGGCCTTAGTAGTAACCTGGCCAGCTTGTTTTGAGCAGTGGTGGAAAAAGTACTCAAATGTTTTACTTGAGTAAAAGTATAAATACTGCAATGTAAAAGTACTCTGTAATTACTGTGTAAAAGTAATTATTAATGTAATAATTTATATCTGCAACGTAACTTTTTTTTCAAATAATTGTAGTGGAGTAAAAGTACAATATTAGCCTCTGAGATGTAGTGGAGTAGAAGTAAAAGTATTGAACTTTACGTTAGGTGAGTTCTGTGTGTGAGGCCTATAGTAGTAACCTAACCTGACCTGTTTGTTTAGAGAGGGTCTGAAGCTTTGTTTTTAATGCCTTTGTGGTGCTAAAGTAAGTCACAATGACATTGGATGAGTGAGTGCTCCTGCTAGTGTCCTCAGTGTGTTCCTGCTGAACCACAGAGGAGATCCTGAATACAAAACCTCTTCTTTGGTTGACTTTTATTATTACCTTTTTCCACTGGAGACGTTGTCCTCTAAGATAGAACCCAGGTAGGTCATTATTTCATCTTTCCTTGTGATAACATCGTCACCCTCTTTGGCCTTGTAGAGGTTTATTCTGGACCCCAAAATAATGGATTCAGTTTTTACCCACAGGTGTAATGATAGTGTGTTATCAGTGAGCCAGGTGCAGAAGACAATATTTGAGTTACAAATGTTTTCTTTAAAATACATAAGATTTGCACACATTTTCATGATTTTTCAAAAAATAGCAGATCTACAAGCTCATGGCACGGCACTGAGTGCCGCACCATGAGCCTGTGCAGTATATCTGCTATTTTTGAATAGCTAAAGTACAAAACAATGGCTATACCTCAAATTTAAAATGACACAGATGCGTTCCTGGGTTAATGAAGCAAATGATGTCGTCTGTTGAAGCAACACCACGATGCAAAACACATCACACACTACTGACTAATAATAATCATAATATACTGTACAAAGTAACTAATGTCTTCAAATAATTTTAGTGGAGTAAAAGTATAATAGTTTTCTCTGAGATGTAGTGGAGTAGACGTTAAAGTACTGAAAATTGGAAATACTCCAGTAAAGTAAAAAATACAACATTTTACTACGTCTGTAAACATTTTATACATTTGAAAACTTGTGGATTGGGACATTCTGCAGTACTTGAGTAAATGTACTTAGTTACCTAACAACACAAAATTCCATGTCTCAAAATATTAGAATATTACATGAGACCACTGAGGAAGAAGTTATATGGCTGCTTATATCTAACCTTTATATTTTACCATCACTTATAATACTTGTACAATACATTATGATATTTGACAGCTTGTAAGAGTCTAAATGTCTCCACTAGGCCTGATAGCTATTGTTTTGCTACAGCCTATCTTGTTATGGTTCAGTTTGTCCTTCAAGCAGCAGTATAACTATGATCTCTGCCCTGAGCTCTTGGCAGAACTACACACACACACACACACACACACACACACACACACACACACACACACACACACACACACACACACACACACACACACACACACACACACACACACACACACACACACACACACACACACACACACACACACACACACACACACACTTGAGTCTTTCTCATTCAACGACAATAAGTGACAGGCAACTGGATCTACTGCAGTGAGTATTTCATTTCAATCTTTTGTTCAAATTCTCAGTATATCAATTCAGAATCATCTCTTAGTGTGAATAATATGTTAATATTTAATTTGCTAGTTAAAGGACGACTTCACCACTTTTCAACATGTCTTCATATAATAGGTCCTCACTAATGCTCATGATAAAATGATACAATTGTTTTCTACTTGGTCTGTGTCTCATAGGAGGGCTGTGGACAGTCCAGAAACCTGTCTACCAATGACATCATCGTTAGGCATGATTTTTTTCCCCAAAAAGATTACAAATTTTTGATTCAGATTTTTATTAAGGCGAGAACAATGGGATCTATTATTGCATTGCAACTTTCCAGGAATACAAAGCCTGCAGTTTCTATTAGCTTGGATTCCCCATCGATGATGTCACTGGTAGACGGGTTTCTGAACTGTTGTAGCCCTCCTCTGAGACACAGACTGATTAGAAAAAAATGGTACCATTTTATCATGAGCATTAGTGAGGACCTATTATATGAAGATATGTTGAAAAGTGGTGAAGTCGTCCTTTAAGAGATGTCACCAGAGTCAAGGTTAGTAATAAAACCACCAGAGGGAACACTAGCCTGTCCTTTTGATAATGACTCAGCGATACACTCAATGGCTTCCCTTTGAGGAATATTAGAGTGGAGAGGGATTCCATTTTAAAAAGCACAAGGATCTCTGATACTGTACATCTTGAGAGGATTCAAAAGGACAGATCATAACCCAAAAATATAACCACAAATACGACCATAGTCGTGACAGGCACAATCCAGAGTGGGGTGAAAAATTGTACCTATTCATTTGTTTTTGTTTTTATTTCTTAATGGTGACATTATTGTTACACTAATACTGATAACCTACCAAGTTAATCACAAAGCAGAGAGAGACTGCAAAGTGATGGCACAGGTCAGTGGCACTGGTCAGTGTTCCATTTTGAATCCATTGTCGTTGTGCATGTTTACAGGTTGATAACTGATGTTACAGGTTGATAACTGGTATACTGTATACAGTAGTGTGAAATATAATCCAACTGGCACCGATGAATGATTACCCCCCAGTGTTATTTGAGGGGAACGAATATTGAAGGCATGAGGAAGAAAACTAAATACTGTGTTAATAGAGCACTGATGGAGATTGGATGGCAAGCAACTACATTTGCGAATTAGCCTACTGTCTTGCTCTCATTGTAAGCTCATAATCTTGTATAAATCACAATTATGAGGAACTCTGACTTTACTTGAGTGTCTCCATTTTGTATACAATTATTTGATTATTTGGTTAGTTACTTTGCACATTGACATTAATAATACAAAACAAACCAAACAAAATAATTACACATCCATGCATAACTAATCCAATAATTTGATTGTGAAATGGACCATTCTGCATAACAAGTACTTTCACATTTGGCACTGTAAGTATATTTTGATGCCAACATTTTGTTCTCTATTTAAGTACAATTTTGAATATAGGAATTTGGCTATATTCAGTGTTCTTACATTGTGGTATACGTTTACTTAGAACATCTGGGAAGCTACTTATTACACCACTGCATGCTTTGTGTTTTATCTAGTCTTGTGAGCCAGACTGCCTCCCACAATTTTCAAATGCTCTCATCATACATAACATAGCATTCATCTACTTAGCATTCATCTACATAGCAAACATCTACATAGCATTCATCTACATAGCATACATCTACATAGCATTCAGAGATAGTAGAATAGTGTCTGGCTACTCAAGACTGTTTTATCACACCAGTGCTCTGCCTGCTATGTTTATTATTATCCTCTAGAGGTCACTAACGCTCCATATAACTTCCTGAATATGTCCCAGATACAGTTGATCGAACATGTACAAGGCTCATTTAACAATGACTATCATTTTCATGAAAGATGTTTAAAAAGAATAAGTTTGTCACCTGCCAGGTACAGCAAGTAACATGAATCGCAAATCTTAGGAATATTTCAAAATTGGGGGAAATATGATAGCCTACATTATATTCTTGTAAATAAATATTTGTATAGTGTGCAGTCTGAATGGCCAATATTTCATTAACCCATCGCTATATGCTCAAGCACACTGGTAAAGTAAACTCAATGCAGTCCCCCCCCCCCAAGTATGAATCAGATATATTTAAACCTGTCTATTTCTGTCTAAGACTGCAGTTACTTATTTATTTATTGTTAAGTGTATTATTGTAAGTGTTAAATAGATCTATATTGTGGTAGTTGATGATGATGCTATATTAACTGACTCCCCTTTAATAAGTTAATATTTGCATTATAACACAACTTTCTTTTGCAATAATCTATCAACTATTAACCTGTATTAATGTAGATGTGTATAGCTGCTGTTCACCACCTGGTAACAGTGAACATTTTCCCATGAGGCACATTTTGGACATGGTGGGGGGGGGGTAACTTTTTATATATGTCACTCTGTGCTCCAGAAAAGTTTAGTTTATGAAGGACAGCGTGCACATATATATGAGTTATTCGTTAACAATGTTATTGAAGACATATTTCTTCATGGCTTTTGAGCACGGCTAATCTGATACTCCAAGACCATATAGACTCCACCTCACTGTTTTCTGCTGTGCATATTTAACTTGTTTTTCAATTGCTGCATGGATTTGTTGTGTATCTTATTGTGTCAATGCTGTGTTGTATAGCACTTTGGTTGGCTTCGGTCATTTGAAATGGGCTCTATGAATACAATTTGAGTCGAGTTGAGTTAAGTAAAAAAAAAAACCTGGGTACACCAGATTTAGCAGTAAGCTCATTTCCATCTGTAGTCATTGACTTTTTGTACTTGTCTAAAAGTCGATAAAATATTGCTGAAATTGCGTGCATCATGGATGTAACATAATGAACATAATTATGTCTGGATAAGGATAAAAGCTGTAAAAGACATAAGTTACACATACTTAGACATACACGTTGTAGGACACATACTTAGACATAGGACACATACAGTATAGGACGCATATCATTTTAAAATGTTTTTGAAATTGCACTCAAGTTTTCCGCTCATACAAATAAGGTTTCCAAACAGGGGGAAAGTAAACATGTCATTTTCAGTGTGTGCTATTTTTATCCAAGCGGTTCAGTCAGTTCAGGCCTGAGAACTGGCAGCTTGCTTTAGCCTGATAAACACCTGATGCAGGCGGATGGAACCTTTTTGCACCAATAACCTCAACGTTCAGCTGAGGTGGACAAAGCCTGGTCTCTGATTGGTGGATATGGACAGGCTTTTGGGGATAAATATGGACCCCCCTGGTCCCGAGTTCAGAGTTCAGTGTCACATTGTCACGATGGCTTTCCTCTGGATCATCTCCTGCCTTGCTTTCGTCAGCGCCGCTTACGGTAAGGGAAACCTGGCCCTCGTCCAGCCATTTAAGGGGAGAGTAACACAATGGACTCTACTTCGTCAATTGTTCGTTAATTGTGTAATAGTTGTGAAAATATTTGCCAATGCAACTATACACTGAAAGGGTCTATGTTGAGAGCTGTTAGAAGAAGGATGTGCCTATTGGCCACGATTCCGAAAATCCCTCCCACCACTTGGGAAATGGACGATTTTGTTACGGTGACAACATTTTAAATGTAGCGTCTTTCCATACAGAACATGAAAATTCAAAGATTACACACAAAGATGTACTTTCTCCCACAAATACGCTTTGATTAAAGGTAGGGTAAGTGAAAAAGCTTTATGTTAAAAGGCGCTATATTCTGATAGTAATCATTGCTACAGTAACAGGGGTCTCCATGTCTCTCCAGCTCTTTAATAAACAGAAAATACATTTTCAGGTAGCTGACAACATTTCAGCCGATCAGGAGAGAGTACCTATTTATCAGCTTCATTTTGATAGTGATCCAGTTCTAATTTTGTCTGCTCATTTCTTTGTGTCATCACTTCCAATTTCCCTTGTTTAATCTGTATCCTGACTGAGTTCTCTATCCTGATTGGATAAAATTGGTATCCCGACCTGAAGATGCATTTTCCTTTTAATAAAGAGCTGGAGAGACATGGAGACTCCTGTTACTGAACAAACACTCTATAGCAATGAGTTATTTAACACTTATTTTAGCAAAAAGAAAATCACTTACCCTACCTTTAATTAGGATGATTCAGCTGAAAGTATAGCTCAAGAGGTTAGGAAGAGGAGAGGAGGAATGATTTTATGTATGAGGTGTGGGTCCAGTCCAGTGTTATTCTATTTCAAGGTGATAAACACTTAACTTATTTCGACGTGAGGATTACATTATATTTGGAAGTCAGGAGTGTGACAATGGTTTTCTCCTCGTTGCCAGGCTGCGGTACCCCCGCCGTGCCCCCCCAGGTGACTGGTTATGCCCGCATCGTCAACGGTGAGGAGGCTGTGCCACACTCCTGGCCCTGGCAGGTGTCCCTGCAGGTGAGTGACTGTCTGTACCTGCCTGTGACAAGATCAGAATTCAACGGTTTAGATTTCAAAAGTTTTAATATCAGTATAATGCTTGTAATGTTTGCTACCCAAGAAGATGTTACTGTTGCATCTTGTGTCTAGATATAGACACGAGACCAGAAATGCCACAATGAATCCAATGAAATACACTCAACATCAGCACTATATTCTCACCACAAAAATCACTTTATTGCACATAATCTATATTGAGACATACTGTAATTGGAAATGTGGTCATGGTTGGTGAAGAGACTTCACATAGGTATGTTTAAAGGGATAGTTCACCCCCAAAATTACTTTTTTTCATATCGATTAGTCACCCCGTGGAGACTTGAATTCATGGATATATATTTTTTTTTTCGCATTATAATTTGATGCCCGGCAGCGGTTCAGGTAGGGGACACAAAGAGTCTCCTGTGTGTCTCCTACCGGAACTGCTGCCTACCAGTCCCCTGGTCATCAAATGATTGGCTTTGGAATGCCAACAATGACAAAAACAAAGAAATATCCATGAATTCAAGTCTCCGTGGGGTGACTAATCGATTAAAAAAAAGTATTTTTTGGGTGAACTATCCCTTTAAGCTCAACATGTAATCACCTCCATCTCCATGCTACCTCAGCAATCCAACGGCTTCCACTTCTGCGGAGGTTCCCTGATCAATGAGAACTGGGTTGTCACTGCTGCTCACTGCAATGTCAGGTCAGTGTCTGAGTCCTTCCTCAATCCTCATGTATATACTGTACACTGTCTATATGTCTGTATCCTGTCTGTCTGTAGTCACACACACAATCAAATTGCCTTTGTGGATAAACAAAGTTGTATTGAATTGCATTGAATTGAATTGAATCAATATAACAATCACTTGACAGCATAATAATAGTCTATATCTGCATAATACACAGATGACACATTTGTCTCTACTGTAAAGTGCATGCTGATAATACTCTCTCATGATCTTTTACAAAAGATTTTTTTTTTTACATAAGATCACACCTTATAAGACATAATTAACACGGAGAAATTAATGATTTGTCCATTGATACTATCTCATTTCAGGACCTACCACCGTGTGATTGTTGGAGAACACGATAAGGGCTCCTACTCCACCACGGAGGACACCCAGACCATTACTCCTGCCAAGGTGCCAAATACACTAACTAAAGCTAATTTAACCCATGGGCAAGTCAATAAGCTAACCAGTTAGCTAGTCAAAACACTTACGGTATAGGCCTACACACTTACACACAATGGTGGAAAAATAACTAATTGTTTTTACTTAAGTAAAAGTATCGATACTGCAATGTAGAAATACTCTGTTACAAGTAAAAGTCCAGAATTCAAAATTGACTTGAGTAAAAGAACAAAAGTAGCCTATTGGTATCTTGTACTTAAAGTACCAAAAGTAAAAGTACTCATTATGCAGGATGTCCCATTTCTAAAGATATTTTGAAAATAGAAGATCTACAAGCTCACTGTTGCGTCACGACACATTGTGAACTAGATCGGCTATTTTCAAATGGACAAAATGCAGGGCTGAAGTGGTTAATGCGTGTTTTGTAATAATAATCTAAATCTACAAAGTAACTAGTAACTAAAGTAAAATAATTGTAGTGGCGTAAAGTGCAATATTTGGATCAGAGATGTAATGGAGTAGAAGTAAAAGAATTACAAATACCTCAAAATTTTACTTAAGTACAGTACTTAAGTAAATGTACTTAGTTACTTTCCACCACTGCTTAACAGTTAACACTGTTAACAGACTGATGTTTAATATTAATAGACCGATGCTAATTTTGTCAATAGTGTTAAGCTAAGCTACTGTAAAGAGGCTGCTCACCTTGGTTTCCAATAAAATAGCCAGAGGCAAACCCAAACCCATGTACAATACAGTATCTCAAGTGAATCCTATATTCATATTGTCATGCACAAACACTTGCATCTCCCATAATTGCCTCTCCACTCCTTCAGACGAATCCCTCTGTCTTTCTCCCTCTTCCACCCACCTGTCTGTCCCCATAGGTGTTCACCCACCCCGCCTGGAACCCTCGCACCATCAACAACGACATCTCTCTGATCAAGCTGTCCACCCCTGCTCGCCTGAGCACCAACGTGTCCCCCGTCTGCCTGGCTGAGTCCACCGATGTCTTCGCCCCTGGCATGACTTGCGTGACCTCTGGCTGGGGCCTGACCCGCTACAATGGTGAGAGAGACCCTCTCTAAACTCACTGCTGTCCTATAGCAGAGCTGGGGGACGGGGGGGCCTTTCGGCCGATACTACAAATGTCTTCTAAATCCTCCTGTCTTCTAAAAAACTGTTTTCTAGGAAAAATATGCGTTTCTATATCAGTGGTGCTCAAACTTTTTTCATGTCAAGGACCCCCAAAATTATATGTGTTTGGACACGGACCCCCATCTCAAAATGTGTTGTTCCAGGGACCCCCCAGAAGCAAAGATTTGAGTTAAAAAGTTTCACTTTAAAAATGTGTATATTCAAAGATTTGCACATATTTTCAAAATATTTCAAAAACAGATCTACAAGCTCTTCGTGCCGCGCTATGAGCTTGATATGAGCTATGAGCTATGAGCTACTTTTGAATAGCTAAAGTATAAAATAAATATTTTTTAGCTCAAATCTAAAAGACACAGCTGCTTCCCCGCTCTTAATAGGTAATTAGTAAACTCTCTCTCTCTCTCTCTCTCTCTCTCTCTCTCTCTCTCTCTCTCTCTCTCTCTCTCTCTCTCTCTCCCTCTCTCTCTCTCCAGCCCCCAACACCCCCAACAAGCTGCAGCAGGCTGCCCTGCCCCTCCTGTCTAACGAGCAGTGCAAGAAGACCTGGGGAAGCAACATCTCTGACGTCATGATCTGCGCCGGAGCTGATGGTGCTACCTCCTGCATGGTGAGATCCTCTGCTCCCCACATTCACTTTGTATATAGATATGTGTGTATGTTTGCATTTCTATATTCATTACCTATATATTTATATCAAAAGAATAGCATCAGCAAGTTTTAACAGGCATGCAGCAGTGCCTATAGACTTAGTATGAATTGCAGTGGTGGAAAAAGTACTGACACTTTTTTTTACTTAAGTAACAGTATCAATACCACAATGTAGAAGTACTCTGTTAGTAAGTATAAGTAAAAGGCCTGTGTTCAAAATGTTAATTGAGTAAAAGTACAAAAGTATTGGCATCAAAATATACTTAAAGTACCAAAAGTAAAAGTTCTAAACTGTTTGAAAATAGCAGCTTGTGAGCTTGTAGATCGGCTATTTTCAAATAGCCTTGGTATAACATAGGGCTAAAGTTGTTAATGTGTGTTTTATGATACAATAATTTACATCTAAAATGTACTTAGTCACTTTACACCACCGGTATGTTTGTATTTCTATATTCATAACCTATATATTTTGCTTGTGCAAAAGAATAGCATCAGCAAGCAGTTTTATCAGGCATGCAGCTGTGGCTATAGAATTAGTATGAATTGTAACGTTCCTGTCTTGCTGTGACTGTCTCCAGGGTGACTCCGGTGGTCCCCTGGTGTGTGAGAAGGACAACATGTGGACCCTGGTCGGTATCGTCTCCTGGGGAAGCAGCCGCTGCTCCACCACCATGCCTGCCGCCTACGCCCGCGTCACCGAGCTCCGTGGCTGGGTGGACCAGATCCTGGCTGCCAACTAAAGAGATCAACCAAGACTTCCTATACTTCCACCAACCTACCTCAGCCTCATCTTGAAAACATATAACCTGTCTGGAAGTTGATATGCTGAAGTTCAATAAACACTTTAAAGGAAGTTGGTGTTGCTGTGTATTGATCATTCTCAGTGGTGGAAAGTAACTAAGTACATGTACTCAGGTACTGTACTTAAGTAAACTTTTGAGGTACTTTTACTAGTACTTTTACTTCACTACATCTCAGAGGCAAATATTGTACTTTTACTTCACTACAATTATTTATGCATTTAATCGTTCTTTATTGGTTTCATCAGAATCTCTTTCACTGGCACATTTAGTTTTAAATTAATTTCTACATTGGTTTGAACAATATACACCAACAATACAATTAAAAAACAAAGCTAAACAACATCACAACACAAAAGACAAAACAAAACAAAATAAACAGGGAAAGCAAAAATCCAGTTATAGAGAGTATGCACATGGGTCACTTTATTGAGCAGCATTGGAGCATTGGCGTTTGGAAGCACTTGTTGGAAATCACTCAAAGGTCCTGCTTACCAGCTTACCACCTGTTTGTTTGTGTTCCTATGATCACCTGCACGGAATTTATTGACAGAAAGTAGCTCATAACATGTCAATGGTGGATTTTTATGAGACAAATACTTTGCAGATAGAAAGAGGATAATTCAAGCTTTCCACACAGCTGCTATGTTGGTGAGTTTAATGCTGTTTAATACAATCAGATAGGACTTTTCGGTTTGGATGTATGGGCTGTCAAGGCCAGAAAGTAGTTTTTTTCCACTCAGTAGGCGTTCCTGCATAACTTCCGGGTACGATGATGTCATGTGCATAGCCTCTATTGAATAACCACAACACCTCCAAGAACCAGCTTCAGGTATGCTGGAGTGGAAGTTTAGATACTATACATTAAATAGGGATGCCACCTTTTATGTAGAGAAATAAGCGACGCTCGCCAAACGCCCGCTTAACATGGCCCTATTGTAGCGCCACCAGGAGGCCGATTTTTGCAAAACAATTATTTTTTATATTATTCCTACGAATTTTGTCCAAACATCACGCAAATCGGTACACATTATATCTTACGTGATCAAGCCGAAACCAGTCCGATTTTTCATATTCCATCCTGATTGGCGAATTCCGAACATTGCCGGCCCACAATAACCTACTAGACCTGGCGGAGACATGTGCTCCGAGGAGCACTTTTTCTAGTTGTCATATGACTTCCAAGTTGATGTGTACAATTTTCTTTGGAAGAGTGGTTTGTTACAAAAACGTTTTTTTCTGTAACAGGTACCTCCCGCAAACTTAGGTAGGCAATTATAGCCAATCAGAAAAAAAATCTGAATAAGGTCTGCTTTCTGTCCCTAAAATCAAAAATAAACGAAGCAGCATTTAGTTTTTATGCACCACAATACCTGGAACAAGCTCCCAGATAAACTGCAGGTTTGCTGCCTCTCTTATACAACTAAAGACCTTTCTGTTTGCCGCTGCCTTTGTTTGAGTTATTCTTCTCTCATTTCTTTTCTCTTCTGCACTGTAACTGTTAATTAATCATTTTTCACTTATTTTGTTTCATGCATCCTAATGTCATTTTATAATGTTATAATTGTGTTTCCTTTTCTCAATGTTCTGTGTAAAGCACATTGAATTGCCTTGTTGTTGAAACGTTCTATAACGATACAATTGCCTTGCCTTGCATAACACTGCATGTATGTTTGCAAGAAGTAACTGTCTTTGCTGACAGTGTCAGTGCATGGTTGTTTTTGACTTCTGCTCTGTCATGTTGAGACAGCAGGGGGCAGTGTTTAGCTTTCTGTCTTGAAATTAGTGGCATGAGTTCTATCTGTCTGGTCACATTATGCAAGGGGAGTGTGACTCAGTGTGAGAGAGTGGCATCTTTCAGTCTGTTTTTTGGCAAAGACGGAGAAAATGGGCCAAAGAGAGACCTCTGGTGGACCCCGTTCAACACATTATATAGGGCTTAAGTGGTTAAATAGATTTTATAAGTTTGTTTTATTCTCTGTCTCCTGGACCTTCAGGTCTTTGTTGTATAGGCTCTGTGTACAGAGTAACAGTGCAAAGGTGTTATACCAGTTTCCTGTTCTGGTTAATTTTTCCATAGCTTCATTTGATTGGCTCAGCAGCAGATTTGAACAGGAAACATGCGTTTCCAGTTTTGAACAGGAAACATGTGTTTCCAGTTCAAATCTGCTGCTGAGCCAATTTAACAAAGGTATCAGAAACTAAATGGAACGGTAGCATTAATCACTGACTCTTTGCAGATTTGTTATATTACTTTACAAATAATCACTTGCTTTCGAGATCATATTATCCATATCTTGCAGTGATCATTCAGAATTGTCTGCTAAATTCTGTGTTTACAGGGTTTACATGTTTGTAAAAAATCAGGAGAGATTGTGACAATGAATCTGAGCAGCCAGGTAGTGTTGATTTTGACAGCAAATGTTTATTCAGACTTAGTTTTAGTCATATTTTAGTCATCTAAAATGTTTTACTTGTTAGTCTAGTTTTAGTTGACTAAATATAAGATTATTGTTGACTAAATCTACAGTTGATTTAGTCGACTAAAATGTATTTTGGTGGGCATCGATGGGGTCTTAATGGCTGATTTTACACTTGGTTGCATGCTGAAAATAGCGGATCTACAAGTTCTGAAAATAGCAGATGTAAGCTCACAACGCGTCGCAGCGCGACGCGTTGTGAGCTTACATCTGCTATTTTCAGAGCGCAACACCTGAGTGCAAACCAGCATAAAATGTATTTTAGTTCTACTGGATCTCTTCTCCACTAGTCCCCCCACAACATTTTAGTCTAGTTTTTATTTGTTGACGAAATTGTCAATATATTTAGTCTTAGTTTTAGTCATTGTAGCTTAGTTTTTGTTTAGTTTTCGTCAGTGAAAAAAGGTAGTCGACCAACATTTTTCGTCATAGTTTTAGTCGACGAAATCAACACTGGAGCCAGGTGTTCCAAATCCAGGCCGTGATGAGGCAGGTATACAGCAGGACAGCATCTGTGATGCAGACAAAGTGTGGAAAACGACCAAAAAAACATTGTGTGCTGCAGAGGGCTGCCATGTCCACGTTAACAGCAATTACTGTCAATTTACCCGCACTAACCTCATGGAACCTTGTCAAATTGCCTTTCCCAGGAGATTGGTCGGTTTGATGACAATAACAATGCGACGGGGGGTCCTAACCACCAAATTGGCCACAGATGCATCAGTGGTGAAGGGGGTAAGCAGTGAGCACAACACGGTGATTTGCTCACAGAGCGGGGGAATCCGATGCACCGCATCACGTCAGGGTCAACCGGTCGTTTTCCCCTCCGAAACCAAAACGCTCAGTGTGTTTGAGGAGAGGCTGTCCCTCGAGACAGAGAGCCTCCACTTGAAAGGTGAATTGTTGCAATCAGTTGCATTTTTGCTTCTAGACATTTAAGCTGCTGTAACCCTGGTGTCCCAATTTTGGGTTTGTCATAAACTCTGAGCTTGTTGATCAGCTATTTTCCATGCAAAGACATTTGAGGGGGAAAAGGAGTGGACCTAGTATAGAGCCCACTACGCTGTCTCCCTCTAATGCAGTCGTTCTCAACATCTTTTTGGCTCAGAGCACCCCTGAAATAGCTTTTTAATCCACGGCACCCCCGAATTACATTGTTACTTTGTGGCATGTTACATTTATTATTATGTAAATATATATGACATGTGGGAAATCCTTCCCCCTAAGATGCAGCATGTCCTTTTCATCAGGACAGATTGAAAATAACGACATTGACGTGTAACCACTTGAACCCCAGCATCCCTATTCTGGGGGAAACAAGCTTACAACGCACGCGTTATAAGCTTGTATAGATCTGCTATTTTTGGCAAAGACATTTGACGTAGATTGAAAAGGAATGCACCAAGTACAGTGCAACTCAGGTTCGTTTTACTAAGGCTATAGAGGGTCTAGACTCTAGTGTGGTTAAACTGAAGTGATATTGATGAATTTCAAATATTAAAGTATTACGCGGCACCCCTGGACTTGCGTCACAGCACCCACTTTGAGAAACCCTGCTCTAATGGGCCCTCTGGTCCCCAGATCAGGCACTGGGTGAGGCCCCTGGGCCCTCATGTCCTCCAGAATGCAAACATGATGACGGTGATTCATGCATGGTTTCCTCTGCCGTCGGTGTGAGAATGGGTGAATGAATGGGATACAAGAAGAGTGGTCCTTGATGTAAAAAAATTGTCTATTTTGTCCAAAACGTTATAAAATAAAATATTTGAAAAATGGTCAGAAGTAATGTAAAATATACATGATGTGAACAAGCATGGTACATCATTATCAGACCTAAATGTATCCTTCAACTTCTTGTTTATGCCCCAAAATGATTGGATAAACAGGTGCAATTTGTTGCAATTGTAGAAATATTAGGCCTTAATTGCAGAATGTTCAAACATGCTCTAATCATGTACATTACTTAAGACCATTTTCGAAATATATTTTTTTTAAATCTTTTTGGGGAAAATAGCCAATTTTACATCGAGGTGCCCACTTTTCCTTAGTGCCCACTCTTTCTGTTACCGGTGAATGTAATGCACATCATAAAGTGCTGTGGATAACGGCACTGTATGCACAATTTATGGCTAAACCAGAGGCCCGCCAACCATCTTCAATGTACGGGTCTCCCATTGAGGGAACGCTCTCCAGGATTTAAATGTACTGTAAGTGATATACTTCAGTTAATACAATATTTATTTTTCTTAAATCAAGTTAAAGCTCTATATTCTGATAGTAATCATTGCTACAGAGTGTTTGTTCAGAAACAGGTTTCTCTCAGTCTCTCCAGCTCTGTAGTAAACATGAAATACATTTTCAGGTGGGTTAAAACTTTCCTCCAATCAGGAGACAGAAACCCTCAAAGATCATTTTAGATAATTTATCAGCTTTCTTTGTTTCATTACTTCCAATTTTTAATGTATCCTGTATGAGGTCTCTCTTCTGATTGGATGAAATTGGTGTGTAGACCTGAAAATGTATTTTCTGTTTACTAAAGGGCTGGAGAGACAGGCAGACCACTGTTACTGACAAACACTGTTAAAGCAATGATTACTATTGGCATGTAGAGCTATTTAACACATACTTTAACCAAAACATAATTTTTGGCTTCAGGATGTGAACCACTGAGATTGTATTTAGGCCACTGCTGGTGGAAACCTGTACAGAAAGTGTGAGATGGGTGGGTTACAAAGATACCACCGTAAAATCACAAGTGTTCATTTAACTCTGAGCCGTAAGGGTCCATTCGGTACACTCTCTGAGTTACAAACTGAACACAGAGGATTTTATTGTGTACTGGGAGTGAAGCTGTGTTGCCTCGGTAACCATGACACTGTGTTTTAGGTGTATGGCCACTGCACTGTCATTTATTAACTAGTTGCACAATAGTGTAGCCTTCCCTATATGGCCTTAAGAAGAATAAAATGTATAATACTAAAACTAATAATACAATAGTGTAGCCATGCCCTGCCCTATGCTGTTAGTGGCCTTAAGAAGACTAAAACTTATAATACAATAGTGTAGCCTGCCCTATGCTGTTAGTGGCCTTAAGAAGACTAAAACTAATAATACTAAAACGTATAATACAATAGTGTAGCCACTGCTGTTAATGGCATTAAGAAGAATACAACTTACTATAGTGTAGCCTGCTCTATGTGGCCTTAAGAAGACTAAAAAGGGATGTCCGATATTGGCCTTTTTGCCGATATCCGAATTTTCTGATATTGTCAAACTCTTAAAGGGATAGTTCACCCCCAAAATGACGTTTTTTTTATTGATTACTCACCCCATGGAGAATTCATGGATATTCTTTTGTTTTTCTCGCATTCCTAAGCCGGGTTCCGGTAGGAGACACAAATACTCTCCTTTGTGTCTCCTACCAGGACCACTGCCTACCGGTCCGCTCGTCATCAAATTATTGGCTTAGGGTGAACTATCCCTTTAATTTTCGATTCCGATATCAACCGATACCGATATATGCAGGCTTTTTTTCACCAAAACTAATATCAGGTACATCATAACATCTCCTGTCGTAGAATTAACACATTATGCCTATAATTTTATTGCGATGCCACTGGATGCATTCATAAATGCAATTGGCCTACTAATAAATAAAAAACTATGTTTTTTCTTTTATAGGGGAGGGATGTATTATCTAAGCCTGCCCTATACTGTTAGTGACCTTAAGAACACTAAAACTCATATTGCGATGTTGTAGCTTCTTTTTTAAATAATTCAGATACAATTGTGTTATCTTATTAGGTGATTATTATCTTATAGAAATATATAATTTATTGTGTTACCAAGATGCCATGAAGAACACACCTGTATTTGATTTTAGTGGTCTGTGTAAGTCTTTAATAAATACATTTAGGCTGTGAGGTAATTGTATAGTTATCTCATATAGCCTTGTTATTAATTCATGTGTTTAAAATCTCCAAGAGGTCATGGTTCAAATTAAAATAAAGCAGGAAACATTTAACTAACAGGAGGCAATGCTTGAGATAGGAAAAATGTATACGTCTAAGAACTTGCAATATCCAGTGTTTTTTTGTCTTTTTCCTCCAATGTGATCCTGTCACAAGAGTCCCAGACAAAGATTTAGGAGACTGAATCACACAAGTCTCTGACCATGTTATCACATTACAATTTGCCATTGACAGGTACACCCCCAACAACACTAAAAGCAACATGTCCTAAAACACACTTTAAGTAAGAAATGGAAGTAAAGACCAGTGGTGTGAAGTAACTAAGTACATTTACTCATGTTATTATCGTTATTATTATAAAAATAAAATAGCACAACGCGTTGTGAGCTTGTAGATCTGCTATTTTCAAACATTTTAGTACTTTTACTTTTGATACTTTAAGTATATTTTGATGCCAATAGTTTTGTACTTTTACTCAAGTAACATTTTGAACACAGGCGTTTTACTTGTAGAGTATTTTTATATTGTGGTATTGTTACTTTTTTATTTAAGTAAAATATGTGAGCACTTCTTTCACCACTGGTAAAGACAGATGATACCAGACCAGGTCCATACCAGGTCCAGCAAGAGGAAGATAACATATCAGTGGTGGAAAAAGTTCTCAACAATTATCATTATTATTATTTTAAGAAAACATAAGAAACAAAAAATTAAGGGATATTTACTGACGAGTCACGTGTTTGGTAAACAGTGGTATAGGTTCATATCTCTAAATTAAGTTGAAGCGCCCATAGCTAACTGCTGTTATGGGAAGACAGGAACGCTAGATGGCGCTGTAGCACTATAATAAGTAAAGTATCCACTAATAAGTAAAGTATCCATATAATCCATTCCCAACAGAGAACTTTGACAAATTAAACATGTTTAAAACGTCTAATGAAGTTCAATAAACAGAAAACACAGCACTTTACTGATTTGAAAAGGGAAATGTTACGCAGTAGAATATAAACTATATATAAGGCTATATATTATGTTCATTGTCGAAACTTTAAAATAGTCACAATTGCAATGTAAATCATAAAAGACTGGTTTGTAATACACTTAGGCCTAAATACAATAATGTACTGTATATGTGTGTGGTGAGTAAATCTCTTAAAATAGCCTAGCAGTTTAGTTTTTAAATTAAATTAGGATTAGGAATATAGGCCACCATTCAAGATGCACTGAGTACCAACCAGACCCATTGGAAAGAGTCGAATAATCAGGCCTCTTTACATCAATAGTTCTCGACCTGTGGTTCGGGGCCTCCAGGGGGGTCCCCACATGATTTTGGGGGGGGTCCCCAGATGACAGTGAAGTGACAATTTAAGGACTTTTAATACCTTTTTAATTCTAAAATAAAATAAAATAGACCATTACTTCATCAATAGTACTCAACAAGCTATACTATAAAAACTGGTCCAACATTGGCCAAATTGTCAAATAAGATAAGAAAGAGCCGAGGTAAAATTGTGAAAATAGCAGATCTACAAGTACTACTGATCTACTACTTGTAGATTGGCTATTTTCACAATATTTCTCTGTGGAACCGAGTCAAACTAAATGTAAGGCCTCAACCCAGTTATTTTTGGGGAATCCCAGCCTGAAAATGGTTGAGAACCATTGTTGTACCAAACCAGACCAATCTGGAAAGAGTCAATAATCACGCCTATTTACAATCTAGAATTAAACACAACTTTTGGAAAGAGAAAAATAAAAAGTCTTTACAATAACTGTAAACCAACAGTTTTAAAATATAGCCTCGTGCGTACAGTATATATTATATATATATAATTATCTGGAGCAAAAATGTCAAGTGGCCTATATTTATATATATATTTTTTGTTTTAATAGGGAAGTCAAGTAGGCTAAGTTAAGGGGATTTTTTAAAACATCATTATAATTGCGCATTCTCTTTTCATGCTTGGGTTAAAATAATACAATTGCCAACAATCGTTTTCTAATTAATGCTTGAAATATTGCTTCAAAACTATGGAACCAATAAAGATTACAATACATTTTATTTAAGGATATCATTAAGTTACGAGGCTTTACACCATGTGTTCCTGATAGAAGGAGTAGGTCTGCATAGACCTACTCCTACATAGAAGCAAAGATTATAGAAGCAAAGATTTGAGTTACAAATGTTCACTTTAAGAATAAAACACACATTTTCTGGATGTTTCAAAAATAGCAGATCTACAAGCTCATGAGCTTAAGCTTAAGTAGATCTGCTGCTTTGTGCCTCAGTAGGCCAGGCCTACTGGTGCACTTGCGCTGCAATAAATAGATTATTTACAGTCTTGGTTAGGTAATCACACTTTGGCCGGTACTTTATTATTAATTATTATTATTATTATTATTATTATTATTATTATTATTATTATTATTATTATTATTATTATTATTATTATTATTATTATTATTAGGTAGTATTAGGTATTATTAGGTATTATTAGGTATTGGGTATTAGCATTATTAATATTAATATTTTATTCATTTCAATTGATCATTTTAACATCACGTTTGTTCATGAAATAAAAAGCTAATACGCCAAGGACTGGATTCTGAGGCTCAGATATTTTCTCGAGATTATTGAAGACATAAACAGTCAATTTTAAATCTACATTATACATAATATGTTCAACACAAATAAAACATTAATCTTCAGTCTTTTTTCCTCGACAAAATAACTGACAATTATTTAAAATGTTGAAGGAATTATATAAAGAAAGACGAGGCCACATGAGGAAGTAATAACACGAAATATAGGCCAACTTTACTTAACCAATGGATTATTACTATAGATCTACTAATACTATGGATCTAAAATAATAAACCATTTGTTGACTCAGTCAACAAACAAAACGAATACATAAATACATAAATAAAGTGAGCTGACGAGATGGTTGTGAATCCATAGTGACTTTATTGAGTGGCTTAAATAAAAGCCAGTCTCGGAGGAGGGAGAAAAATATTGTAAAATTAACGTCACTTTAAGTTTACAACATGCTTGCTTTAAATTAAATGAGCGGATAAAACAGTCAAAAATGATTTCAAAATCTTACAAATAAATTCAAAGTGCGTCTAATGAATGATAGACCCCTAAAATACAAGAAAACTCCTGGTTAAATAGAACTCCCCACAATAACAGTTTTTATTTTTTATATATAATCAATGTCAAAGAAAATCCAAATACATTTCCGTACATGTTCAGATATTTACTAGAGTCATTAATGTACAACTAGAAATACCTAAATATACAAAATCATGTCTCCTGGACAAATACATAACTCACCTTTACAGTATGGTGCGTATTATACTCTAAACCTACATCTTCTCAGTATTATGTACAACACATTTGCAGTGAAATGCAAGTAGAGCCTAAATATAGACTTAAGGGTTCGACGCTCATTTTATAGTGTGTGGAGCAATGCTAAAATTATTATGGGATGCGTGTTTTTTTGTTTTGCCGTTATCAACCCGGCTGATGTGATCATGGCAGAAATATTGATCATCATTTAAGGAGGAGTAGTTCACCCCCAAAAAAATGACTTATTTTCTATCAATTACACACCCCATGAAGCCTTGAATTCATGGAGATTCTTTTGTTTTTGTCGCATTCCTGAGACAATAATTTGATGACCGGCTGAAAGATGCTATGTCTCTGGTAGGATACTCTGTAAGTCTTTGACTCTTTTAGTCTCCTATCGAAAATGGCAGATAGCGCGGCACTCGGTGCAGCGCTATATCTGCTATTTTAGACTCCGCCAGTCATCAAATTATTGGCTTAGGAATGCGACAAAAACAACAAAAAAAAGCCATGAATTCACGGCTTAATGGGGTGTGTAATTGAAAGAAAATAAGTCATTTTTTTGGGTGAACTACTCCTTTAAACTCTACAGTGATTTGATTTGTTCTGATCTGAAGCACCTCGTCTAGGATACAGGAAGGGGGGGGGGGGGGGGCACCTAAACATGGTGGGCATCTCGATATTAAACTGGCATGTGTTTCCCTAAATGTAGCAAAAATGAAGAATTTAGAAAATGGTAAAAGATAAATAAAAAGCCATGTAAAGTAGGCTATACATGATGTGAAAATGCACATGAACATCATGATCAGACCTACCCATTATTTGTGTCCATAATGACTGGCTAGCCACAGGTTTTGTAGCAATTTTAGAAATATTAGGCCTTACATGTCCAATGTTCAAGCATTTTCAAATCATGTATACTTTACATTATACTTCAGACCATTTTCCAAATTCTTTATGTCTTTACATTTAGTAAAACATTGCCAATGTAACACTTATGTGCCCACAGTGTTTAGGTGTCCATTCTTCTGGTTATATACCCTCCTATACAGAGGGACACAAGTTGAATCATTTCTGCTGCTCAATAATAAAGTGCCAGAGATTGGTTTTTGAAGAGTAATGTTCAGCAGTAACACAACTTGGCAGCAGAGCCACATTATAGCAACTATCTGTTAGAGCGATGTTTATTATTATTATAACTATGTTTGTTTTGCTTCTCTAACACCCTGCTTTGAGTAAAAACATCGAGGATACCCTGGATCAGTCTGTGCGTAAAAAGTTTACATTGTGCCCTGTCTGTCTGTGTGCCCACATCACAAGTACCAACCTGTCTGTGTGCCCAGTGCCCACATCACAAGTACCAACTTGTCTGTGTGCCCAGTGCCCACACCACAAGTACCAACCAACCTGTCTGTGTGCCCAGTGCCCACATCACAAGTACCAACTTGTCTGTGTGCCCAGTGCCCACACCACAAGTACCAACGAACCTGTCTGTGTGCCCAGTGCCCACACCACAAGTACCAAGCGGACCGCAGAATCATGTGTTATTAATGGGAGGTTTATGATGGACAACTACAGTATGTCATCCTATAAGCACTTGAGAAAGTCAACAAACTTAAAACTGCTCGTTCAGTGACCGCTGATGAAGCATGTTGTTGCATCCATACACCACAGTATGTCCACACACATTATTCCTTATGCACAACTCCATCAAAACAAACAGCAAACGAAAATTAAAAAAACATTATACTTAAAGGAGTAGTTCACCCCCCCAAAATACTTATTTTCTATCAATTACACACCACATGAAGTCTTGAATTCATGGGGATTTTTTAAAAAGTTTTTTTTCCGCATTCCTGAGCCAATAATTTGATGACTCCGCCAGTCATCAAATTATTGGCTTGAATGCGACACAAACTAAAACAAATGTCCATGAATTCAAGACTTCATGGGGTGTGTAATTGATAGAAAATAAGTCATTTTTTGAGGTGAACTACTCCTTTAAAGGAATGGAGTTAGAGACCGTTGGACTCCGGTGGTCCCAACAGGTCGGGGGGGGAGTGACACGGGGGGCTGCCCGGCGCGCTGTGCTCGCTGTCGGTGTCGCTCCCTCGCTTCCCCCCGCTGCCCCCGGACCCCCCGGAGCCCGCGGACCCCCCGGCGCTGTGAGTCTTGACGTGTTTGCTCAGGTGGTCGCTGCGCATAAACCTCTTGTTGCACACCGGACAGGCGAACCGCTTCTCCCCGGTGTGCGTGCGTAAATGTCGCTGCAGCTCGTCGCTGCGCGTGAAGCGCTTCCCGCAGAACAGCCAGTTGCAGACGAACGGCCGCTCCCCGGTGTGCCACCGCAGGTGGGCCTTCAGGTGCGACGTCTTTCCGTAAACCTTCCCGCAGCCGGGGATGTGACAGCTGTGGAGACCCTTCCTCCGCAGGCTGACGCCCGCGGGGCCCAGCCGCTCCGCCTCCTGGCAGTTCGGACAGTCGCAGGTGGCGCGGCCCGAGTAGCGCCGCGCCGAGGACCCCCGCGGGGACCCCGCTAAAGAGCCCCCCACGGGCGGCGGTCCTCCGGAGAGCATGGTGCCCCCCGCCCCGGCCAACGGAGAGGGGCTGGAGTCCGGGTACGACGACAGCACCGGCTTGAAGCCGTCCATCAGGTGCTGCCCGGTGGTCAACAGGTGCGGGGAGGGGCTGGTGCTGAACGCCGAGTGGTAGTCGGAGTTATATCCCCCCAGAGGAGAGTGCAAGGAGGTCTGAAGACCCCCGGAGTGTAAGGACGTCTGGTTGGGGTTCTGGACGTCGATCCAGCCCGCTCCCACGTCCCACCACGCCGAGGCTCCGGCGGCGCCCACCTCCCCCGGGTGGGAGGACTTGAACCAGGACTCGTAGGGATGCGCCACGCTCATCCTGGGGTAGATGCCCTGCAGCCCGTCCAGTCTGTCCACCGACGTGTTGCTCAGCACCTTGGAGATGAACACCGGCTGGTGGCCGGGCTCCTGGGAGTTGGTGGAGACGGACGCCTGGAACACCGAGTAGTCGTTTCCAAAGTGTCCGCCGGACGAGGCGCCCGACGTGAGCGAAAAGGCGCTGGAGCCCGTGGGGCCGTTCGTGCCGAAAGAGTCCGATATGCCGCCTCCGTTGCGGGACGAGACGCCGAAGCCGGACAGGCCGGCGGAGCCCAGGCTGCAGCTGTTGGATGTGGCTCTCTTCCACGGATGGAAACCTTTCCCGAAAGACGAAGAGTTATGATCCGAAATGGCGTTGGGCGACGGGCTCGGGCTCCCGATCTTGTTGCATGTTGCGGCCAACATGGCCAAAGGAGTGGATCCTAACCTCGGCTCCTCCTGATGAGAGAGAGGACAGCGGTGAGTGACCAGTCAATCTGCCCACCGAGCATATACACTGACCAGTAAATCTGGTGGTAACAGTGAGTGACGGTGGGCACTATAGGGACATCTGGGCACCGCGATCTAAAATTGGCTGTTTTGTCCAAAGTGTTAAAAAATAAAATATTTGGAAAATGGTCTTAAGTAAAGTAAAGTACACAGGATTAGAACATGCTTAAACATTCGACAATTAAGGTAATAGGTAATACAAAAAATAATATAATGTAATATTTCTACAATTGCTACATATTGCTACAAAACCTGTCCAGTCATTTTGGGGCATAAACAAGAAGTTGAAAGATAACATTAAGTCTGATATTAAATGATGTACCGTGCATGTTCACATCATGTATACTTTACATTACTTATTATTATTCTTACAATTATTATTATAATGATGTACCGAGCATGTTCACATCATGTATACTTTACTTTACTTAAGACCATTTTTCTAATACTTAATTTTTAAAAACATTTTGGACATGGAGGTGCCCAGATGTCCCTAGTGCCCACCTATCCTGTCTCAATACACAACACCAGTGACACTGACAGTTTGCTTTGCAGCGACAACAATCACAATTTACTCCCGACTGAGAAAACTTGTTCTCACAGTCACAGAATGAATGGCTAAAGCATATAGCCATACAGCATGGAATTATAAACGACACACATTCATTAACACACATTGCAGTTTTTGGTTTAAAAAAAAGAGAGATCTCCGTTGCCTACCTGTTCGATCTGTTCGATCTAGACCTGTTAGATCTAGACGAGAATAAAGCTCGGAATTATGGCTGAATCTGATCGGAGGGAGCAGGAATTTAAGCCAAATGGGACATGATGATGGAGGAAAGCAGCAGAGCAAATAGCACTATAATAAGTTCTATCTGTGGATGAAGTGAACTAAAGCTCAGTAAATCTCAGCCCAGCCCTTGCAGCCCCTATAGGACTCCAAACACCCCTACCGCTGCTTTAAAAAATATATATATAATCAAAGCACTGTCTTTTAATTTTAATCCCCTCCGCTGAAGAAGAAGCAGCCAATAGGACAATACAGGGAACTAATTAAAACCAGCAAGGATGAAAAAAAAAGCCCCTTAAAGAAAGACTCACCCCTAGAAGTGAAGTTGCCATCCGATCCCACAACAAAAAAAACCTGCCCTCCTCCAGAGGATCTTTTTATATTTATGAATCGAGAGGCAGTGTGTTTTTTTTAATACAATGATGCGTTCCGCCCACTCCACCAGGGCTTTGAAGTGCCGCTGGGACACGGGCCGACCAATGAGAGGACCGTGAGGTCAGTGAGGTCATCGATAGAGCACTTGAGACGGCGCGCCCCGCCCCCTCCCACCAGGCCAACCCACCCACTCCATAAGAAAGGAACGGAAGAGAAGCTAAAGTTAAATGAGAGTGAAAAGGAATTAGAGCCACTTATTGAAATTTACACAGCACTGCGTTCCATAAATATCTATACAAAAATGATGACCCGGTTGTTGGACTATACCTACACTGTAAAGTCCTCACAGTTGATTTGACTGCCGACTTGCCGAGTCGCCTATGGTGCAAATAATGTGCAACACCTCCATTTGTACACTCTCTGTCTGAATTATATACAAATGGATGCATTTCTAAATGTGTTAATGTTAAATGAGCATAAAAGGAATTAAGGGCCAATTATTGAAATTTACAGAGCACTGCATTCCATAGATATATGTATATATACAAATGAGGCGGGATAACCCAGGACACAAATATAATAGGCTATGTGGGTTGCATTTAGGCTATTTTGTTTTGGATGGATACATTAACACCGATAGGGCCCTTTTTGGACGAGTTTCAGCCTTTTATAACTGATATACCTCATATAACTCATAGCGTGGCGCGCTATGAGCTTGTATATTTGATATTTTTGAATAGCCAAAATATAAAATATGGTTAAAGTGGTTAAAATGAATGAATTAAAATGATTGTGACGCTATATTAACACATTTTGCTGGGGACCCCCTGGTGCCACCCCAAGGACCCCTGGGGATCCCTTGACCCCACTCTGAGAACCAATGCTCTACTCCATCCATCTACTGTTATTCTTGCTCTTATTATTATGTACATTTGTCGTACATTTGTCGCTCTGGTGTTAGAAATAAGGTGTTTTTTCGTGGCTTTTTACGCACGACTTTACGCACGACTCCGCTCCAAGGAAGTTCCGTGGCCCCTAAAATAGATCCTCCAACATAAATGCCCCTCGGTGATTGTTCATGTTTTAATTTCTCAAGTTAATATACACACAACACAACTATTATTACTTACGAGGGGAGGTGAGCCCTATAAAGGTAGCTATTGTTCCCTCATGTCTCAGACCTTATATATTATGTCTCCTCAAACTTTCACATTATTATGCCTGTAATTGCTGTTCAATTATGTTGGCAGTTTTTTTTTTCTTTCTTCCTTTTATTAAAACTGAAACGGCCGCATTCCAGAGGATGATTCATTTTGCATAGAGCAGAGGAAAGAGAGAAAGAGAGAAAGAAAGTGTGTGTGTGTGTGTGTGTGTGTGTGTGTGTGTGTGTGTGTGTGTGTGTGTGTGTGTGTGTGTGTGTGTGTGTGTGTGTGTGTGTGTGTGTGTGTGTGTGTGTGTGTGTGTGTGTGTGTGTGTGTGTGTGTGTGTGTGTGTGTGTGTGTGTGTGTGTGTGTTGATTGAAATTCTTCTCAAATAAAAAAAATGATCAACTTTTGCTGTTCCAAATATTAAGCTATACATTAATCCACAATCCAAAAACAATAATAATATAATAAAAATGCCACAACTGCTGCAACAGTGGAGTTTGGATGAATGGATGGATGGATGGATGGATGGGTGGATGGGTGGATGCTGGGTGACATTTGCACAGCAGGGTGCCACTGGTACCCGGAATTACATCTGATTTAAGTGCGTCATGATGATTTGCTCTCTCAGGCAAGACAGAAAAATAATAAGGACGATATTATGATGTTATCATTCGGACTAATAGGCCCTGTGGTGCACCGCACAGACAGACCTCCTGTTACATCATAAAGGAACTTAACTCTATGTGTGTGTGTGTGTGTGTGTGTGTGTGTGTGTGTGTGTGTGTGTGTGTGTGTGTGTGTGTGTGTGTGTGCGTGCGTGCGTGCGTGCGTGCGCGCACGCGCGTACGTACGTGCGTGCATGTCATGGATGGAGGGCTCTCCTCTCCTCTTCCCTCCCCCCTCCCCTCCTCTCCTCTCCTCTCCTCTCCTCTCCTCTCCTCTCCTCTCTATTAGCATGCAGTGCGGCCGGTGGCACACATACTTACATTTCATTTGAATTTCAAATTTAATAACACGGGAGGTTTTTAATCATCCTCCAGTTTTTTTTTTATTTGTTTGATATTAAGATGCTTATTGACCGGCTCTGTTGACCAGCCTGGTCATTACAGGACAGGGAAAAGTTAATTAAAACGACCAGGAGGATTATTCATCACATCATGTGTCTAACCTTTTATTACATGCTTGATAGATGGAGCTTCTGATTAATTCCTATGTTTCTTTTGGGGTTTAATTTACAGTGTACAAAAATGGAAAGGCTGGGTTTAAAAAAAAGAATTCTGTTACATTATTATAGGCTTCCAGTGCAGTTTAGCCGTGCCGCTGGTAATTATTTAAACATTTCATGTAAACATTTACATCAACAGTAGAGGCTATTTATTTGTTGCATAATACATTTAAGCTAATAAGTCTAGCAAACTTTGCTGTTGCTTTGTTCAGGATAAGAGCCTTCATTTAGAGTTAACTAACCCGCAATATGTCCCAAAATATAAAAGGTAGCCTATAGTCCTATTTGTGTTTT